>NW_024427107.1:7229705-7259118 GCF_017311325.1 Ursus maritimus
CCCCCCCCCCCCCGCCCGCCCCACTTAACCCTCTGCACTGAGAATGCAAGAATCTCTTACCTCTGCAAATTCAGACACAGTCAGGCAAGGAGAAAAAGCAATCGGGATTTTCTGTCCATCCTCTGAGGCCTGGCAGGCAATGGGAACACGTGGAAGCAGAGGGAATTGCTGTTCTTTGAGGGTTCAGCATTTTGTGACCACCTTTTCTTCCTTTCTTCTTCTAAACTCTTTCATCCACCACACTTATCAAATTTGGACCTCTACAACTCCCAACTTGTATTGCCTCTTGAGAAATAAGGCAGAACTGCCGGGAGTCTGCTGAGAAACTGCTGGACTGAATTTCCCTATATCACTGCTCTTCTGATGTACGTGCATGTTTTTAGAACATGTGTTTTCTTTTTTGTCTTGTGGTATAGTTTTTTTTTTTTTTAATATATAGGAGCAGGTATTTAAATATATACCTTCTTCCAGGTTATTTCATTTCAGTGAAATAACTAATAATATGCAATGGAAGGGAATCAATTAGCAATACCTTGCAACATACCTGAAATATACTTCTAAGCCCCAAATGTTGCTAGCACTGGGGAGCCCACCCAAGCCATTGGAAATGGAATGGACAGAAGGAAGGAAGGAAGGTAAAAAGGAAGAAAGGAAGGAAAGGATGAAAAGAAACTCAGAGAGCCTCTTAGTGATACTTTAACCAGCCCCTGCGGCAGACCATCTCTCTGGGAGCGGCTTTGATGTGGAGCTATTCATTCGTGCGGTTGCTGTGTTTACCTTTGTGAACTGCTCTCCCTCCAAAGGGTAGCTAAGGATACAACAGAATGACTGGAAGGTTGACCCTGTTTAGTTAGATGTTCAGTTTGAAGTCTGCACGGTGAACAGTAGGGTCAGTGTAAGTGCAGAAGTGCCACTGCTGGTGAGCCCCACAGGGCTCTGCCTCCCTCCATCACAGGGAATGTCACCACAACCACCTCGAGGGAGCACCATTATGACCTGTTTTAAAGCTGAGAGGCTCTTGGGTGCCTGGGTGGCTCAGCTGGTTGAGCATCTGGCTCTTGGTTTCGGCTCAGGTCGTGATCTGAGCCGAGGCGGGCTCGTCTCGGAGCCCAGTGGGGAATCTGCTTAAAGATTCTCTCCTCTGCCTCTCCCCATGTGCCCGCACTCATGCTCTCTCTCAAATAGATAAGTAAATCTTTAAAATAAATAAATACAGACAAGAGGCTCAGACTGATTTGCCCGATGTCACACACAATAAACAGCAGGCCAAGATTTGAAATTAGACTTTTATTTATTTATTTATTTTAGAGATTTTATGTATTTATTTGATAGAGAGTGAGAGTGCACATGCAAGGGGAGTGGCAGAGGGAGAGGGAGAAGCAGGCTCCCCACTAAGCAGGAGCCCAACCTGGGGCTTGATTCCAGATGCTTAATCAACTGAGCCACCCAGGGGCCCCTGAAATTAGACTTTTAAACCTTATGGTACGTAAATGATACTGCTCTCTCCCTGGTTCCTTTCTCCCTGAGTTCATAATGCGTTATTTGAGTCTGGAAAGCACAGGAACTGCATTGCTTCTTACAGGATAGTGTCTTGGTATAGGAATTATTGACAGAGGGATGGAAATTGCCCCCATCGCCACCTACAATCCAGGTGCTAGCACCCTCTATCTTGACCCTCCATCCAGACTCTCCATCTTGACTAGAGTAAAAAGACCCAATTCTTCCACACGAACCCTGCTTCCTCTGCTTCTCCAGTGTCTGTCCTTCCTGATGCTTCAGCTTGTCCTTCAGATTTTTTTCGTCATCCATATTCCTCTAATCAATTACTTTTTTTGCTTACATTAGCCAGATTTGCTTGCTGTAGCTAGCACTCAAAAAACCTGCATCTTTGGAATTTTCATACAATTCATGGCATTGTACCTGACATTAGCTTGTCACAATATATCGTTCCTCAATTTATAAATTACTATCTTGAGATACCAAAAAGTATCTCTTTCAAGGCATGTAACTAATAAATGGTGGAACTTAGAGTAAGTCCATCATTTTTTATCCACAATTCTGCAATCCACGAAGCTCTAAAACCTACCGACAAAACCTGGACTGAATTGATGTGTATTTATTCACAGTCTTTATATTACTTAATGTAAAATTCAAGTTGATGTGACAAAGAAAAGACACAACGCTTTCCACTTTAATGGGCTTGTAGGCTTCACCTATTGTGATGAGCTTGTTGACCTACAGCCACATGGGCATAGATCCACCAGTTGATGAATCCTTCTGATGAATGTTAGTAGCTTCCAGTGATCATGGGTAGTCAGGGGCTATATGGTCTCTCTCTTGCAAACTTGCAAATCTTGGGCCAAATCCTGCTGAATGCATGAACATTTGGCAAGTAGATTTAAAAAAGCATACTTTCTAACCTTTTATGCCCAGAGAAACCCTCTCTCTCTGTCCTCAGTCCAAGGAACACCTGCATGATAGCTTGCTCAGTGGTAAGTGCAATTGTATGCTGATGTGAAGCCCACCTGAGTGGGATGGATCCTTCTGCTGGCCCACAATCCCTCATCTGAGACCCTAAAATCAAAATACACAAGCAAACCACTGAAAATCAAAATTATTTTGTGCCAAACTTTCAGTGTTTACTTACAGGGTCCTGTGCCAGACCTCTCTGGGTTATTAACTAATGTATGGCATATGCATTATATCCTCTCTCTACTAAGCCCCAAGACTTTGAAAAAGGAATGAAAAATCCTGTAATTGCTTCATGCAGAGTGAAAGGCCCAAGGAATCCTCCTAATCACTAGGTATCTTAAACACCACAACATTCACCAACAAAAAATTATGTAGCACCCTTTATTCTAATTAATGGATACATTTTGGGCTCAGATTTTGGTAACATACTCCCTGCTAGCCATTTCCACAGTAAAGTTTCTGATTCAGGTACTAGAAATGTTTAGCTAACCACACCTGTTATGTACATGAAATACAATTTGCATAGAAATGATCATCACAAAGACATCGCAATTTTAAATGTCAACTATTTGATACGGGACTATTTTTAAAACGTATTAGAAGCCAGCCGTATTTTAAAATGGAAACATTTAAACGATGTTTAGAAAATACAAAGCATCATGTAAATTGTATTTGAAGACCTATGGGAGTATGACTTCAACCAGCAGAAAAGGATTACTAACAGGGCTCCCTACCCGGCTGCCCCACCCAGTTTCTTTCTTCCTCAATGTTTAAAGTAGTATTGCTTGGTGCCATTGTGCATAAACACAAATCCAGCCTGAGCACTAAAACTGAAAGTGAGTGTCAGTGATTGGATGTAAGGTGGTTATCTTCATGAGATATATGTATATATACATATATATGAGATATATATATATATGCACACACATACACACACACACGTATATATTTTAACAAATCAAAAGCAATAACTATTATATTACATAGAAAATCCATAGATCTCCAAGAATGTCTGAGGTTTCCTAAGGCTTATGAACCATACTTTGCAAAACACTATTAGATAAGCATGTGAATTTATTCAGCATACCCAAAGCTCTCCTACCCTCAAGTAGTTCCCTGGGGTATGATAAAAAGGTAAGTGTATTTGGTGTCCAATGGAGTCCTGCCCAGAAGGACAATAGTTTCTTATAAGTGCTAATAAATGAACTAACCGAACTTGGTAAAGACGAGTGGAAGTAAATTAAAAATGAACCAATACAATTTTACGTGAACCAAGAAAATCTCGGTGTATTTGAATGAAATTTAATTCATTTGAAATTTTAAATGTCTTGCTTTCGTCTCTGGAAGGAAAAAAAAACTGGAGAAGCTTCATGTATTGTATTACCTGAAACTATTAGAAAATATTTTGCTGGGGCGCCTGGGTGGCACAGCGGTTAAGCGTCTGCCTTCGGCTCAGGGCGTGATCCCGGCGTTCTGGGATCGAGCCCCACATCAGGCTCCTCCGCTATGAACCTGCTTCTTCCTCTCCCACTCCCCCTGCTTGTGTTCCCTCTCTCGCTGGCTGTCTCTATCTCTGTGGAATAAATAAATAAATAAAATCTTTAAAAAAAAAAGAAAATATTTTGCTGATTCTATCCATGTATTTTCCATGTAGGGATAGTCAACATTGTCGATACTTTCTACTATAGGATGCCATGCCTGAGAATACTCCAAATAGTGTGTGGGGAGTGGGGTGGGAGGGTGGGACATCTACCTTGGTAGTAAGTTGTACTTCAGGAAAGACAAAATAAAGAACACAGGATTTTTTACCCTCACCAAGGATGCTGAGATGTAGATAAAGAAAGCTTGCTCTCTTTCAGAGAAGTCAAGAAAAGGTTTAAAAAAAAAAACCAAAACAACTTTGCAAAGCTGGACTGGTCTAGGACTAAGGTGAGGTGTTAGAACTAAAAAAGTTCAGCATTTGGTTCAGGACCTTGGGACAATTCTCATAGTATTGCAAGTTTATCCAAAGCCAAGACTTTTACAAAAAGAGTTGAATGGACTCCAGGGATGGGTTGTAGAGTGCAGGGTTGTTTGTTTTGTGGCTTTATCTTCCATATTAGACTTCCGTTCTGTAGGTTAGATTAAACGACAGCATGGGGCTTACTTGTTTGAAACAAAGTACAAGCCCTCAGTGGTCTAAGGAATCACAAATAAAAAATGCAGTTGATTCAAAACACTCTGCGCAACATATATATATACTGCTGTAATGTGTAGCTTTTTAATGTAAAAAGTCAGTTTTTAAACTATTTCTGTTTTTCAATATTAATGTAACAACAATCAACAGGATGTATGTGTTTATACAGGCATAAACATATGCATAACATTTAATCCAGTGATCAAATGAACAAGTATTGTAATAATATAGGAAATACATACAAGTGATTGAATTCTGTCCTGTTCTCAATCGTTTGGTTCTGTAACTATCTAACTTGGAGTCAAATGTAAATGCACAGCTCTCTCTGCTGTTATTACATTAGTTTTCTTTTAAGTCTTCAAAAAATAAAGACAAACGCCTCCCAAGTTTTCCTGATTCTTTGTCAGTAGATTCCAGAGGGTTTGATTACATCCTTGGCCTGAAGGGCTATCTGAGTAGCAGTAAGAAGGACTTTTCTTATTGGATATTGGGGCGACTCAAACCTGTAAACATGTCCTTGTTGGTACCAGTTTCATTGAAAGCTGCTTTCACTTATTGTCAATGTGAATGTGACTAGGAGGAAAAGAGTCCATTTTCTCCCAAAGATTTCAGGTCCCCTCTAGACACAGTGTCTCCTTCCCAGTGGGAGACTTTATAGTTCTGTATATTACGGTCAATATTAAGAGGAATGAAATCCTGAATAAATGCCTAGCGCCACCTATTGGTGGTAAAGTATACATCGATTCTTGGTGACTAACATTTCCACTTAAGTGGAAGAAGAGGTGATTTTGATGATTTCTTTTCCAATTTATGTGTCCATACGCGTACTTGATGATGACTGTTGCATTAAATATTTATGATGATGATAATCATAATAACGGAGTTCTTTTAAGTTATGGTTTGTATGATTCAGTTTCACAGTTGCCTTAAAACCTGCAGTGACAGTTAACTTTTCAATAGTAAAAGGAAGAAGGTAGACAGATAGACAGATCTAGAGTACGAGGAAGAAACAATAATGTGACATCTTCATATTTTGTTTCTTATACCTGTCCTGAAATGTTATCATCACCCACAATAAAGTGCCCTGATTATGCCCTATATCTTTTAAAACAGCCTTTGGATTTTCCCCCCTGATACTTAAGAGTTTGAAATAATTCAGTTATTTAAATACAATTATTTGGGGCGCCTAGGTGGCTCAGTCATCAAGTGTCTGCCTTTAGCTCAGGTCATGATCCCAGGGTCCTGGCATCGAGCTCCCTGTGGGGCTCCCTTCTCAGGAGGGATCTGCTTCTCCCTTTCCCACTCCCCCTGCTTGTGTCCCTTCCCTCACTGTCTCTCTCTCTGTCAAAAAAATAAATAAAATCTTTTTAAAAATTAAAAAAAAAATAAATACAATTACTTATCTGTCCTAAGAATAAATAAATGGGCCACAAAGGGCACCAAAACAACTGGATTTCTACATGAGAAGAATAAAGTTGGACTCTACCTCACACCGTAAACAACAGTAATTAACTAAAAAATGGATCAAACACCTAAACAAAATGTGGTACTTACATACAATACAATATTACTCAGCCTTGAAAAGTAAGGAAATTCTGACACATGTTACAACATGGATCAACCTTGAGAGCATTATACTAAATGAAATAAGCTTCACTTAGGAGGTAGTCATATAAAATCCATAAAAGGAAACAGACGCATAGATCTTCATGATCTTGGATTAGGCAAAAATTTTTATATTTGTGACACCAAAAGCACAAGCAACCAAACTAGACTCCACAATTAACAACTTGTGTGCTTCCAAGGACTCCATCAAGATAGTGAAAAGATGGCCCAGGAGAAGCATTTGCAAATCATATATCTGATAAGGGACTTGTAGCTAGACTATAAAAAGAATTCTTGCAACTCCATAATAAAAAGACAACCCAATTTCAAAATGGGCTTAAGAATCTGAATAGACATTTCTCCAAGGCAGATACGCAAATCACCAGTAAGCACAGGAAAAATCCTCAATATCATCAGTCATGAGAGAAATGCAAATCAAAACCATGAGATACTGGTTCATAACCACTAAGATGGCCCTAATCACAAAAGACTGCTAATAACAAGTATTGGTAAGGAGGTTGAGGAATTAGAACTCTCATATATTGGCTGGTAAGGTTTTAAAATGGTGCAGCCACTTTGGAAAACCATTCGGCAGTTCCTCAAATGGTTAAACATAAAGTTACTATATAGGCTAGTAATTCTACTCCATGAGAACTGAAAATATGAGTCTGCACAAACACTTGCTTACAAATGTTCATAGCAGCCTTATTCTTAATAGCCCCAAAGCAGAAACAACCCATGTGTCTATCAACTGATGAGTTGTAGCACACCCACACAACGTAATATTAACCGACCAGAGAAATAAATGAAGTATTGATACACGTTCCAACACGGGTGGGCCTTGAAAACACCCTGCTGAGCAAGAGAAACCAGCCACAAAAGACCACAGAGTATATGATTCCATTTATATGAAATATCCCAAACAGGCAAAACCATAGAGACAGAAGGTAGGTTAGTGATTTCCTAGGGCTACGGAGATCTGGGGGAAAATGAAGGGAGACTGCTAAAAGTCTCTTTTTGGGGTGATGAAAACATTTTAAAATTGATTGTGGTTATGGTTGCAGATATCTGTGAATACACTAAAGGTCGTTGAATTGTACATTTTAAAAGTTATGTAAGGGACTGTATGATATATGAAATGTATTTCAAAAACAGCTGTTGTTAAAAAAAGTGAATGGGTCAGTCAATATTAGATTCATCATTATTAATCTGTGAGATTGATTAAAATGAAAGTTCAGAATGGGTAAACCTCAGAAGAGAAATGCCAAACACCCTTAATGGTATGAAGGTGTACAAAATGATTAGTTTATAGTTAGTAAAGGTGAGGTTATTACAGCGCATTATAGCTTGAATGTTTATTTTGTTACAGTAATTTCCACTAAAATTGAAAATAGAGACATTGTTCTTTATCATCTCCATTCATTCTTTACAGCAAGTAAGAAGAACCAGCCTTAAATCTAGAAATTGTCCCCCAGCTATGACTACTGCCCCTCTTCCTGAGATTGTCTTCTATATATGTTAATTTCCTAAATGCAGAAGGTTATTTTCATTCAGAATGTTAAAGTTACCCCTAGGTAAACTCTTTTAAAAAGTCTTGATTTTCACAGCCTTTTTTCCCTTGGAAGCTAAAGAATCCCTAAGGCAAGGCTTCACCAAGACAGATCTTAAGAACCATCTAGGTGAGAATTTCCTGGCCTGCTGGGTAAAAATGCAGATTCTTGGAAGTTACCTCAAACCTCCCATACCCCCAGGTGATTTTTATGCATACTAGAATGTGTAGGTTTAGAAATATTTTACTTCCCTACTTCATCAGAGAGGTAGGAGTTTTGAAATCTCATTGCCATATGGAGAATTACAGAATCCTAGAATGTCAAAAGTGAGAGGCACTCAAGAGTCATCTTGTGTAACCCTCCCATTTCATGGAAGAAGAAATGAGATGATTAGCCCAAAGCCATACAGCTAGTTAGGTGCACAGCTGGGAACACGTTGGAGCTCCAGCGTTCTGATGCCCAGAGCTGTGTCCTGTCTCAGCTGGTGTGGAACTAGGTTGATTAGGCACCTGTCTGGTGCACACACCACATCCATCCACGATTACCTAGAATCTTGAATCTCAGCTCTACATATAAGTAGGGTAATCCAGAGAAGAGAGGAATGAAATAGCACGGGAAAAGGGTCACTGTAAAGATGATATTTTTACATTTTCTCTGCCAGAGCTCCTCTATATTCACCAACATAAATTTAAAGTCGAATATGTAGTCTCTAAAAGGCATTTCATGCTGTGTCTTAAAATATTATGTAGGTGTATGTAAACAAGAAAGCTTACTTCTGTATTTGTAGAGTCAACGATTTCTCCTTTTCTTGTTGGGCACTTGTGACTCCCCATTAAGAATTTTCTAAATGCTGAGGTTCCTCAACAAAGCAATTTCATAAGATAATTTCCTCTCCTTCCCTTCCTCTTCTCTCTCTCCCTCTTTCCGTCTCTCTGTCTCTCCCTCTCCTTCTCTCTTTCTCCTTCCTTCTTCTGGTCCTGGAAACTGACCAGCAGGATTATTTATGGCTCTTAGTTCACATCACACCTTAATAATAAACAGGAGCAGTTTTCCTTTGTTTTCACATTTCACCAGCACGGTAGTTACGATCTGGCTCCCGTCGGAAAGCTCTCTCCAGGTCTAACGTGCTGTGCCGAGGATATACGTGATTAACCAGTACAATACGTGCGGCAGAGAAACCAGGTGAGAGATTTATTGATTCTGGCTGAAACAAATTGTAAAGTAACCTTGAACACTTTGTGAAGTCCATAATGAGTTCCACAAATCAACTCTGGAGCCAGTTTAGCGTGTCCATTTAGTTGAGGCAAAAAGTCTGTGTTTGATCTAACTTAATAAAGTAATTCCAGTGTAAAAAGTAGGTCAAAATGGTGACATTCTAAAATTGCAGGGTTTTTTTCCCTAAGAGAAATGCATTTATTTCAAATAGAATGAATGATTTTTGGTAAAAGAGAACATTTTGTTAGGTATTTGGGGGGTACCTTCTACTAATGAATACTTCGTGGTCGATTTGTGGAATGAGTAAGTGTCCCCAGGTAAAGCTGATGACAAGTAAAACTCAATGACTTGGCCCTACTAGAAACTTTCTCTGCTTCTGATGAGCCAGAACTCAAATTGGGACTGTAAACTAGAACATAGAATTATTGAGTGTAGTTGGCATTACAGAATTTTGCTCTACAAATGTTCACCTCATTTGAGTTAAATACATTATCTGACAATATTAAGAGGTCATGTCTTCCGAAATTAACTGTAAGGTTAAAATATCTGAGTCATCAGATCGGTGTAGAGAATAATAATTATTAAACCCTCCTGCACCAATTAACTATGTGGAATCAGAAATGATGGAGAGACTGCATGTGTCTGAACACATACGAATAATTAGGATGGTAGAGACACAATCTTGAACTCAAATTTTTCATTGTTGATGTTTTTGTTGGTTTGTTTGTTTTGTTTGGGAACCACAAAAGGAATATATTTTTCCTTGGATCTTAACTTTTATTCAAAACGTTTTTCAGTTTAGGTTAGGAATTATCTGGTTCTACAGCAGTGGAGAATTCCATTTTTATGGGAAGATCATGAGTTGGTTAAAGCGGGTACAGGTAAATCATTCATTTAACTATCAGGAAGTCTGATTCTTTTATAAGGCTGCAACCTCCCTTTTTTCCTGGCCAAAAATAAAAATGACTAAGTTTCCCCAAAGTGTGGGGTGAGAAAAGAACCAAAAATGAGTAAAAGTTCTTCATTCTGACTGCAACATACTACTCGTTTTGGTAGAAAAAAAACCCCACAGATTTCAAAACTGAATAGTGAGCCCTTGGTTTATTGCTTACTAGTAGAAGAACGCTTACTATCTGTTCTAATAAATGTTTCCAAACAGAAAACTTACCACAATCAATTTTAGAAAAAATATTTCTCTTCGAGGCAGGAAGGACAAATAAGATGTTTAAACAGCAGCTGGTAAAATCATTTGCTAACCTCCAGTGCGGTAGGACGAGGCTGACCTGACCCACAGCTGTGATGTCTTGCTTTGCAATGAAACGACAGTGGTCTTGCACCCAGCTAGAACTTTCTAACAATTTTCATGCCAAGCCATGTTGCCACCCATGCTTAAATTTGAAAACACTCTGGTTAGTATACAGCTCAGTCTGGAGAGTAATAACTATTTGGTCATTTTGAGTCCTCAGAAAACTAAAGAAAGCATTTTTTTGCACAGAACATGGTCTTGCGCCTTTGAAATCCATTTGTAAAATTATTTATCTTCTTATGTAAGAAGATGACATATTGACTACGGATGAGTATTTTCTCCTACACAAACATTTTTCAAGTTCATGCAATCCTCAACCTTGTTTATTTAGGTGGTTTTATTAACACACAGGGACAGGACCAGTGGGCAGAAAGAGCTGCTGTGCAACCTTATTTAATATCACTGAACATTAAGCTAATTTGGGGGTGGGAATTTTTTTTATCAAGTCCCAAAATGAACAAGTGAGAGAATACCTGGTAAAAATACAAAACCAACACATATTAGGGAAACAGAAAAGGGCTGTATGTTAAAATTTTCTTTCCATGGGGGTGCCAGGGTGGCTCAGTCAGTTAAGTGTCTGACTTTGGCTCAGGTGATAATCCCAGGATCCTGGGATCCAGTCCCACATTGGGCTCTTTGCTCAGCGGGGAGTCTGCTTTTCCCTCTCCTTCTGCCCCTACCCCTGTTCATGCTCCCTCTCTCTCAAATAAAAAAAAAAAAATCCCATCTTACTGTCACTCAAGTTTCATTTTTAAATAATTTTTAAAGTGTCATTTTTAAATTGATTGACTTAAGGTAAACTTATCTTTTTTTCTTTTTTTAAAGTTCTTCAATATTCTAGCCATATAATTTAATTCCCATTTAATCTGAGAAAGAGAGGGTGAGAACTCATTTTACACATTCCTGGCAGGAAGGTGGAAAGAGAGAAAACACCTCATTTAGGATTCTGAGGTAGATTTATATAATGCTCTAAGCAAAAGCTCTTTCAAAAGTATCTCTGAATTCATGTTGAAAATAAGACATAAAATAGTAAGTTTAAAATCATACTTGTCAGATGTTAAAATTATCCTGTGACTAATCATAAATCAATTAGTTTATGTGCTAGAACATTTTCCTATTAACTACTGTGGGAGAGAAGATAATTCATTTACTGCTAATGTGGAAATGTGTTTGTTGGGGGGGAAGGGAAGATGGAAGGAATATCCTGATTGGTGTTACCCAAAGTGACAGTCATCTTCCAAGCAGTTTCCAATTTCAAATAAAACTTTTAATATCTTTTTTTCCAGATTGTCTCTGATTTCTAATTTTTTTTAAAAAACAGCTTTATTGTGGCACAATTGACATACTATACCATTCACCCATTTAACAGGTACCATTCTGTGGTTATTAATAAATTCAGAGCTGTGCAGTCATCACCTCAATCAAGTCTATAACATTTCCGTCACCCCACAAAGAAACCCTATGCCTTTTAGCCATCACCCCTATACTCCTAGTTACTCCATACTCCCCAGCCCTAAGCAACTGATCATCTATTTTCTGTCTATGGATTTGCCTACTCTGTACATTTCATATAAATGGAATCATGCAATATGTGGTCCTTTGTGACTGGCTTCTTTCACTCAGTATAATGTGTTTTCAAGGTTTAATGTCTAACTACTAAAAGAAAACCCTTTCATTTGGGAATAATTTCAAACTTACAGAAGAGTTACTAAAATAAAACTTGTACAAAAATCCATTTATCCCATATCTAGATTCATCTCTTGTTAATCAAATGTCTTAAGGGTTTCAATGTCCTTGTTACTGCAGCAATACAACATTTAAAAAATATGTTACATCTATATATGAATGCTCTGTGATTGCTTATAAATAATTTGGACGCCATTTTGAATCTTCTTCATATTACTTGAAATTCCAGAGTTAATTCAGTGGTAAATATGTATTTGATACAGGCCAAATGATTCTTTTGGTATGTGCCCAGAAATACTTGAAGGCTTAAGCCTTTAGGAACTGAAATGAACTGAACACACAAGAAATAAGGTTTAAAAAGGTGAAAAGATACCAACTTCTTTTGCACTGTTCTTATCAAATTGCAATTATAATTAATTAGTATTTATTAGGCACCTTACTTTGTGTCCCAAAGTGGTATAAGGAGGTAAAGGTGGCGTAAAGAGGAATACGACTGCTAGCCAATTTTAACAAAAATAACCAACTGTAATATACCGCGGCCCGTACTCTATCAGCATAATTTTGAAGGATAGCAGGGCGCCTGGAGGGCTCAGTTGGAAGAGCTTGCAACTCTTGATCTCGAAATTGTGAGTTTGAGCTCCATGTTGGGTGTAGAGATTACTTAAATAAATAAATTTTTGAAAAATAGCTATGGAAGATATAAATAATTAATTCTTTCTGGGAGGAAGACTCTGTGGGAATCAACAGAAGGGGATGTCCCTGAAGAAAACTTCAAGTCATAATTTGGCAAAACGCCTAAGATGGCCAGGCTACATCCATTTTATGGAAAAAATGATAAGATGAAGAAGATCATTCCTTCTGAGGTTTTATTATTTTACAAATAATCAGGGCCTAAGAACCTAAGGTGTCTTTTTTGCTTGTTTGTTTTTCAGGAATAATAGTACTCAAGGTACCATATATTTAAGGTGGCATGCATTGTGATTTTCCTCTATGTTGGAACAATTCTATTGCCCATCATTGATGCTTTATTACTTTTAATATGTAAGCAGTGTTCCTCCTCAGGAAGAGGACCACAGGATGCTTACAACACAGATTCCCCCGGCCCTGGCGAGGAGTCTGAGAGACACTGCTTGGACCACGCTACCCTTGGAGTCCAAGATGGTAAGCTAAATTTAGGATACTGTATTACCATATTAGTCTATGGATGGAAAGTATCACTGCAAAAATTTGAATGAAAAGCAGGTTGACCTCATCTAAGGCAACTGAAGTCCTTCCAGCTCTGGGAGAATAACAGCCAGGCTAACAAGAAGGTGGTAGAATTGGCCTCTTTACACATGGGAAGCCATGTTAACGGTGTGGAACAGTAAAAAAGCATAAATTGTGGGATCAAAGGATCCAATCCTTCCTAGATTTGTGACTCTGGGTGAGTCATTTTATCTCTTTGAGCTTCATTTTCCTCTTGTGGAAAAAAAAAAAAGAAGGAAGCAGTTAGAATATCTAACCGGTAGGGTTATTTTGAAGATTAATTTGAAGTATGTAAATAAAAATACTTTGCAAAGTGCTGTATAAATATTATTAGATGTTGCAAAAGAACAAAGCACTTTTTCACAATCATATGCTTTAAAAGCAATACCCCCCTTTAAAAAAAAAAAAATGAACCAACATACCAAAAGAGAGGTGGGTGGGGGATTGGTTAAATAGGTGATGGGGATTAAGGAGTGCACTTGTGATGAGCACTGGGTGTTGCATGGAATTGCTGAATCACTGTATTGTATACCTGACACTAATATTACACTATATGTTAACTGAATGGAAGTTTAAAACTTAAAAAAAATTAGAAAATGAACCAACATACCATTTTAAGTGTATTATGCAAGTCCATTATATCTGAAAATAAATCTACAAAAGAAATCATTTTTATCTTTTGTGTATTACTCTATGGTGTAGCAATTTTGATAGTGTCACAATTTTAGATCTTTTCCTTATAGACAGGTCTTGCTCTAAAAGCCTTGAAGACATTCGCTGTTGCCTAGCTTAGAGAAAACCTACCAATACATGAAATAATAAAATAAGATAATTTGAAGATTATTTGAATAAGATCATTTGAATTCAAGAAAGCTATTTATAATGAAATTTAAAATGGAGGGAATATGATTAGACAAATTAAGCATCTTTGGGACTACTGTTAATTGCAATTTAGGATGGAAAGAATTTTGGATGAATAGTTCAAAAGCAATTTTCCATCAATTAACAATTTCAAACCCTCCGAACAAAGGCCTTAGTATGGTAATAATATGAAGTGATACAAAAAGCAAACAAACAAACAATGTTATAAATGGAGGACTTTGCAACAGCCAGAGTTCCAAGTCAACGACATAGTTAGGATGAGTGGGGGATGGTATGGAGAGTTTGCCCAAAAAGTGTGATCTTATTTTATTTTATTTTAATTAATTAATTAATTAATTTTAGAGAGAGAGAATGCATGAACAGGGGGAAGGGCAGACGGAGAGGGGGGGAAGCATACTCCCCGCTGATGGCGGAGCCCGACTTGGGGTTCGATGCCAGGACCCATGAGATTAAGATGTGAGTTGAAATTAAGAGTCAGATGCCTAACTGTCTGAGCCACCCAGATGTCCTTAGTCTGATCTTATTAGAAAGACACATGGCACCTCACAAGTCATGGGACTATTATATGCCATCTACAGGATTGGCACACTTAGTCACCTGTGAGGTTATAGCTCTAAATGCTTTAGGTAAAGGACTGCATCCTTTAGTTTTGACTTCTGGTACCAGATTCCCCAGATTGACTATTAGAAACTTCATGTCAGTTTCTTCATTGGTAAAACAGAAAAAGAATTTTATATATATATATATATATATACATATACATATATACACATACATATATATATTTATATAGATGTGTATTTTATATATATAAATATACGTCTGCATAAATATAATGTATTTATATAATACATAATATATTCTATATACAGATGTATATATATAAAAATAAACATACATCCATATAAATATATAATAATAGATGATATGTAGGAGTAGCTATGGCTAAAAACACAGGTTTAAATTTGGCAGCAGGACAAAGAATTCAAGTCTGTGACTCAGAAGCAGGAGATTAGAAGGTTAGGTTAACCTAAAAGGCCCAGCTCCCCCTTTCCTCTTTGCTAGAGTTTGCTTTCCAGGTCTTTCACTCCTACACCCACAAGAAATCAGAGAAGCTGAATGTGTTCACGTGCAAACAGCCTCGTTGTTCAACAGTAAATAATGTCAGGAATGGGTGGTTGATTTGGTGCTTACTAGTGGTACAAGTTTCAACTAATTTCACTTTTATGATCAGTTTGATAGCTCGTTTAAAAAAATTAAAGAAGGACTAGAAACCCCAAATTACAAAAATGATAAAAGGGCTGCTGTTTTAAGGCCCCAGGCTTTCTGGGAGAGGCTCTTAGGCTGTCTGTGCCCTTTCCGACCTGGCCAGAAGGGCAAGCAGGGATCGGAACTTTGGTTGAAGTTTGAGAGTTACCAAAGTGGTAGGACAGGGTCAAAGGACAAAAAATGTGAGCTTGCATTTTGCATGACTTTGTTATTTCATTTTTCTAGTGATTTACTTTTATTGTATTTCGAAAGGATCTGTGTGTGACAGATTGGAAATAAAGGAAAAACCTGATTCTTCTCCACAGATGGTTTGAGAAGCTGTGCTTTAAAGAACATTTCATTTTGATCAGCATTTCAACTACGGAATCATTTTCTCCCTAGAAATAGCACCCTCGGCATGGGGGGTGGGGTGGGGTAGGGGTTCCTGTCCTCAGATCTCCCTGTTGTTTGCTATGGGCGTAGGGGTCTTTCTTAGTCAACCTGCAGGTGGCTTGGTAGAGATTCCTTCTTCCCAGCTCCCGGCTCCAGGTGATAGCTGTGGTCTCATCCCCTCAGCAAACACCTTCAAAGAGTTAGTTGTAGATATGAAGTGGGCAGGAAGATTGGCTTTCTCCAAACACAGGGAGATTGGGGGGGGGTAGGTGAAAATCATATTCTTAATCACAAACAAACACAATTAACTGGCAGCTGGATTAAGATACCTAATCAGTCAAAATTATTTAGAGGCTCTTATAACCATCACCCTTCTTTTGAAAGTTCTTAGTTACTCTGTGAGATAATACTCTGTTAATGAAATACATGCCCATAGGGAACATTCCTCCTCTTAACGTGACATAATGAGGCTTCAATCAAAGAAATAAAAGCTCTAAGGGGGAAGAGGTTTTTAAAAAATGACAAGACGTGAAAATGCATAGTAAGGAGACTAACCAGGAGTCCAAAGTGTCCCCAATTTTGGTCCAACTGAGGGCGTAGGGAAATCCTCTAGTGAACGGTCTTAGGCAATCTTTCATTCACTCAACAAATCTTGTTGCATTTCCATGATGTGCCAATCACCGACTGTCCTGGGCACAGCAGAGCCAGCAATGCACAACACAGATAACATCTCAGGGAACTAGCATTTTAATGGGGAGAGGTATAGATGGTAAACAAATAAATATAGAATACGGTGATAGCCAATAATAAAATTATAAAGCAGGTGAGAGAACAGAGTGTGACAAGTTTGAGGGGGAGGTGGCGGACGTTGGCTATTTTAGGTAGAATGGTTTCAGAGCAGGTCAGAGCAGTGTCATTGAATGAGGGAGCTCGCCATAGGAAAACACTGGGGACCATGGTTCCATGCAAAGGGAAGAGAACATAGACTCTGAGGAGGAAGAAGCTTGGGTGGTTTTAGGAACAGCGAGAGGTCAGTTGGCTAGAATATAGCGATGGAGGCAGAGAGTAGTGAAATGTGGGAGTATATAGGTAAGAACAATTTTATGTGGGACCGCATAGGCTACCATAATGGGTAGAATACCTATATAGGGTTGAACTGGAATTAGTGATTATATGTGATGCTCAAACACTGGAAATGTTCATGGTTAAAACGTACCCAAATCAAATGCTAGCCAAGAGTATTGAAAAGTATTCACATACCCATCTTTATAAATATACTACAATAATATTATATAATCATATATAATTATATATAATTGTCAAAATCAAATTAGCATAAGCCCTTCAACTATTAAAGACTTAAACTGCTCAAGAATTGAAGCTTCAATTTGAACAACTATCCTAAAACTCAATTGATATATTGTATATATTTTGGAAGTCTCACTACACACAATGACCAAACCAGTTAATACATACACATATGATTAATATTTGTTAAATCATTCATGCCCATGGTCTTTGCTTAACTAGAGGCTGCCCCTTCCAGCTCTGGGATGTTTGATTATCATGTTTTTTGAAGAAACAGCCCAGCAAGACTTTCCTCTTTTAGTTTTGGAAAGGGAGAAAAGATTTGCCAAGCAGTGAAGAGCCTGTTATGTGCCCTGGGCTGTCAGTTGCATTTGAACTTGACCCAGCTCACTGTGGATTGCAGGGTGCCAGCAGTGCAGGTCCTGAGCTATGCTGAGAAAAAGCAGCCATGGGAGATGCAGGTTAGGGAGGGGCTGAGCCTGGTCTGGAGGCTCCACAGTTAGTCTTCATTTTAATATAGTTCCACTGAACTTTCTCTCATGTTGAAGATGGAAATGACTCATGGGAATTCAATCATGCATAGAAACAGTATAAATGAGATTGGTCAACCTCTGCACTTTGGGCAAGTCATGAAATCTGCCCTGTTATGCATTACTTTCTTTATTTAAGATCATGAAAAGTAATGTCTGGTGGGCATGGCTGACAGAGGGGAGAGGCAATATATTTATGAAGTATTTCCTCAAAGGGGCCACAGATTCTACTAACACTTCTGGAAAAATATTATTTAATGCTTATTCCTCTTTCTTCCTTATAGGTTTTTTTTTTTTTTAAGATGTATTTACTTATTTTAGAGAGAGAGCTCACACACATGCATGGGAGCAGGGGGAGGGGCAAAGGGAGAGGGGAGGAGAGAATCTCAGACTCCTGAGTGCAGAGCCCATCACGGGGCTCCATCCCACGACCCCAGAGATCATGACCTGAACCAACATCAAGAGTCTGATGCCTAACTGACTGAGTCACCCAGGCACCCCACTTCCTTATAAGTTTTAGTAAAAGAAATCCTACTAGGTCAAGCCAACCTCTAGTTTTGCTTTAGCTTTGACTGAAAGCCCAAAGAATACTTTTTAATTTTTTTTTAAATCTTTAATGTTTACACTCAATGTGGAGCTTGAATTTATAATCCCAAGATCAAGAGTCCCATGCATTATGGACTGAGACAGCCAGAAGCCCCTATTTTTTTCATTTTAAAGGTATAATCCTGTAGTTCCAAAAGTATGGGTCACCTCATTCAAAACAAGGAAAAATAATGCCTTGTAATTTTGTTTTTAATTTATTCCTGAAGAATTTTCCAGCAAGTAAAGATAGTAAAGAAAAAGGATATTATAGTTCATGGCCACACTTTATACTTGGAATAATTTTAAAATAAAATTTTTGAAGGTTTTATTTATTTATTTGAGAGAGAGAGAGAGAGTGTGCACAAGGGGGAGGGGCAGTGGGAGAAGCAGGCTCCCCGCTGAGCAGGGAGCCTGACATGGGGATCATCCCAGGATCCCAGGATCATGACCTGAACTGAAGGCAGACCCTTAACCAACTGAACCACCCAGGTGCCCCTAAAATAAATTCAAAGAAGTAATTATTTCTTTCCCTTGCTTCTAAAATTGGAAAAGTAGAGCCCTAGTGGAGATGTGCACAGAGGTATTTATGTGCCTGGAAGCCAAGAAAAGGGGGGCCAAGAGCAGGCAGGTGGAGCAGTAGAAAGACTGATTACAGTGAGCAAATACTCAGATATATTGAGGGTAATGGGAACAGGTTTCTTACTCTTAGAAAAGGGATTTACAAATATGGAAAGGTAGTGGGCTAGCAAGAACTCTGAGATGTTGTACTGGAATTGGAGGTATCTTCAATTAACTCATGGTTTTAATAAAGACGCAGTTGTAGATATATGTGCATATGTACATGCACCCATATATACATGTTTTGTAGCTCTGTCTGCTGAGTGTATGTAGAAGCCATGCTATCCCAGTATTGATGAGAACCCAAATCCTGGTTTCTAAATCCCATCCTCCACTGAAAGACGCTCTTGACTCCTTGGAGAAATGACTGAATCAGAACTGAATCAGAAGTTCAAGATGGTCCTGGAATATCCTGTTATGCCAGAAAGTAAGGAAATGGTCAAAGATTGATAAGGACATATCAAAAGGATACAGGAGGCAGCTTGAAAGGTGCCCAAATCTTTGACACCAAATCTTTGCTGGCCAAATCGTCACAACTTGAAAATCCAAACAAATAGTATTAGTTCAGGATGACTAACCATTGAATAAAGAAGGAATCCATGCATCTATCCTGATATAAATATTTAAACAAATAAATGGAAGAAGGAAAAACTTCCATATAGTGGAAGGAATAAATATAGAAAGAACGATGGGGATAGAAAACCACCATTTGTCATCCATCTAAGTGGATGCTAAGGCAGGTAGGTGGTAGGTAGAGGTTTGATGAGCAGTAGGATATTAGTATAATGACAGAATTCCCTCTACAAAAAAATACTTATCAGTTGCATAGGGGAAAATGATGATGTGTAGGTGGTGGAACTGAGGAAATATCAATGTCATCAGGTGGTCAAGGCTAACTCACCAGTGCTGATATGGGCTGACATCTTGTCTCCCTTGTCATGCCCCAAGAAGAGCATGTCACCATTTCAGTGGTTTTCCTGCCAAGAATGCATGAGCCCATATCAGACAGACTTAGCTGTGGAACATCTTTTTGGAATGAAAGCCCTGTCCCCTTCACAATTATAAAGGTTAAAAGAGACAGGAAAGGCTAGTAATTGAGGAACCGTTTCAGATGGAAGTCTGAAGAGATATGAAAACTAAATGCAATGTGTGATCCTGGATTGAATGTTGGACCAGAAAAAAGAGATAGTTTGTTGGAGCAGTTTGCAAAATTTGAATTGGGCACGGGGCTTAGATGATAGTAATGTTAGATGTATGGTGGTAATGTTAATTTCCTGACTTGTTTGGTAGTTGATGGTTATGTGGGAGAGTGTCCTATGGAGTATTTAGAATGAGTGAGAAATAATGTCACAGCTTGCTCTCCAATGGTTCTGAAAAAGGCTAATGACATACATACATACATACATGTCTATGTTTGTTATATAAGATCTAACATAATATATTGATGTGTTACATATTTATGTAGTATCTATAATGTATTGGTACATTTTAATATGTTAATGATAACTAATACATGTATTATATATTTATATTGTTCTGTACATTGATACATTTTTAGAAAGGGAGAGTGAGATAAAGTAAATGTGGGGAAATGTTTTTATTTATTTAGACAGAGATGAGCAAAAGAGATAAAATGCAACCAAAGTGTCTCAGTGAAGATGATACAGTTCTTTATACTATTGTTGCAATTTCTAAGTTTGAAGTTGTTTCAAAATAAATGATTTTTTTAAAATACCTGCATGTTTATAGAGCTGTATATGTGTGTGTGTGTGCGTGTGTATAGTTATATAAGTAACAAATGCTTTCATATATTAGTGCAATATGTGATATTTCCTGTGTAAGGCATTTCCATGTTTCCAAATTCTCACTAGGGTAATCGTATGGACCTTGGAAAAAAGCAGGCGTGGGTTATACAGTCCCTTTCTGTCATAGGGTTCTGTAAATGTCAGGTGAGGTCCAGGGAAATGTTATGTAAAAAGGAAGTGTCAAAAGGAAGGAGTTGTCTATTTGTCTCTAAATTCCAGTTTTAAATTAACCACTGAAATGATCTATTAGCTTTCCTAAAATAATGGCTATCCAGTAAATCCACAGTCTTAGTTCATAAAAACAGCATCTGTTTTGTCCTGTATCAAAGCTGAGACCTTCTGCATAGTAATTGGTTTAAAAACAAGACAAAACAAAACCTTTTGCTCTAAAAACAGCAGCATTCCATTATAGCTCAAGTAGTACAGTCTTCTCTATAATCCCTACTTCCATTATACTCAATTTGCTTTTTCTTCCCCCTGTACAAAGAACCTTCTCTCAATGCATATATACCTAGACATTCATGGACACACACACACACACACACACACACACACACTCCAGCATAGTTTCACTCAGCACTTTTACTTTGTAAAAGTCTTTGTGATTTTTGTTCTTTATCTGGAAAAGTTGGGAAGACAGGAGGTATTATCCTCTTCTTTTTTTTGAGAAAGCTGAGCATGAGGCAGTTTAACAGACTCGCAGTTTACCTAGCGGCAAGTTATTGAACAACCACAACTAGACTTTAGAATCTTTTCATTATACTACACTGAAAGATCCAGGCAAGGTTTGTGCATTGGTGGGTTGCTCTTCCTTTAAATATATGTGTACCAGGCATAGTTCCCAAAATTTAACTTTGTCTCTGTGACTTTAGGAGAGGAATCTAGACCTACCCAGGTAAGTACTGGTTGCAAGGTGTCTCTTTGCATTTCAGAGATGTTCTAATGGAATACTGAATGTCTTATGATTCTATGTAATTTTTTCCTTGCCAGTCTTAACACAATTTTAGAAGGCTGACATGCATAAAACAAAGATATTTTTTACCAAGAAGTTAAAATGTTCATATTCACATGTAATTGGAAAATGCACAATAGTTTATAGAACTCTCTAAAAACTTCTGCCAATGTAATAGACAATTTTGATGAAAGCAGGATAATGTTAGTTATTACTAGTTATAATAATGCTACAATATAATGAAATGCCCTTAATTTTTTTCTTGAAAACATTTCTTTAATTGTTACAATGCATTTACCTTCAGTACTATAGTAGCTCTTTAAAATGTATCCAGCATGTCTTCATATGCTGGCCTGCATTAATTTAAATTTAATTATTATATTTTATTATTAAATACCTGTGTAACACTTATCATGTGCTAGGCCCTAGTCTAAGCAGTTTATGAACAATTAACTCATTTCAGCCTCATAAAACTCTGAGGTTATTACTGTAATTATCTTCTACTTTACAGAGGAGGCTTACAGGATATGTAATATGTCCAAGGATACACAGCTGATAAACTGTAGAATGTGAATTCAGTTCCAAGCAGTTCAACTCCCAAATCTGTGCTCAGGATGCACTGAGCCTCAGACTTATGGGTGCTAGAGAATTATTTGTTAATTAAAGAAATAAACTATTCTCTTGTCTTGTAGACTGGTTAAGAAGCATTAAGCAAATTACCCAGTGGCTCTGTGCCTTAATTTTCCACTTCATAAAATAAAATTGATATTTGCCATCCATTGCTCTCCCAAACAGCAGTAAGAATGGAGAGAATTTTCTTTACCTGGCTGCTACATATATGTTGTTGTGCCTTAAAGACTTGGTCAGCAGTGGGTCTAGAGACTAACGGCATAAACTTTAAACATGTGACAAGACCCCAGAGTTTCATATAATTAACAGAGTCTCTTTCTGTCTGAACTAATGGAAGTACAGGGGCAGAGCTTTAAAGACCTCAGCTTCTTTATATTTGAACTTTATCCCCACAGAACTTTGAACTGTTTTCATTTTTCCAGTGGAATTAGAAAGTGTTCACAATACACAAATATAATACTCAAATATTGCTTGTTCAATAATATTCAAAATAAATGAGATGTCCACTAAGGCTTACTTAGGTTATGTGATCTAATAAAAATACCTAATTGTAGATCTTCTGAATGAAAATGCTTTCTTGTTACAGCCCAGCATCCTTGATATTAAGGAAATGATCGCGACCTGGTTAGGGACCACACCAGAAGCTTCTGTCAAGAATCCTAATCCATCTCTACCTGTCCACTGTCATTAGTTAGTCCCTACCAACACCATCAGGCCCTTTGTGAGTTGTAGACATGACACTGAAAGAAATTCAGACCAAGACCCACCACTGAGAACAAGGGCAAACAGGTGGTCCAAGCATCCTGTCATGCGTCCTTGAGCAAGTTCCCTATCCTTGTTCTGTCTCAGTCACCTTGTCTGAAAAATGAGGTTTATAACAAAGGCTGCCTACCTCCAGGGCTGCTGTGAGAATCAGGTGGGTGAATGTATTTGAAACTTCTTTCTCTACAATTATGAAGAAATTAATACTCAAGATTTTGGTTGTGCAAAATGCCTCAAGATAGAAATTTGCTTATGCCTTACATCCACATGAGAACATGCACATTCTTGGGCGGGACTCCCATGCTGAATGGGTGCAGAGAAGCAACAGGACTGGAGTTCATCCTCAGAAGAGGTGAGATTTCAGGTGCTCCATGACTGGGGACCCAGCTGATGTAGGAGAGGGTGAGAGAGAAGAGTGCAGGCTTTAAAGAGTACTGACAATGTTTTTGGTAAGGTCAAAGAAAGGGGAGAAGAAAGTTCAGGCCACAGAGGCCCACAAAAGACTTGACTGCCAAGGAAACCAGCAAGGATTCCCAGTGTTTTCCCTCCTGCTTAGAAACTTTGGAAGCCAACTCAGGTGCTGATTTTAAAATGATATACTTGTGGCTGAGGTTGCACAGAAGAGTGCAGAGTTGAGTGCTGTCAGGAGTGGCCTGTCCTATGACCTATTAACTTTGATCACTCCCAAGATCACAGAACGTACACCTCGCCCTAACCAACTACCTGCCCAAACCCAGCCCTGCTGACTGGGGAAACTTGGCAAGCCAGAGTTTTCTGGGTGGAAAGGAAACTTCTTACCTCTAATAGAAAAAAAAAAAAAAACAAAAACCTCAGAGTACTTGGCCTACTGATGTCAGCATCCCCTTTACAAGCCAGGAACAAATGATCACAGGAGAACAGGCCTAGAACACCCCGCTGGAAGTGAATAATTAGAGAGGAAGACTAAGGGTACTGCATTGTGCATTCCTCCAAGGCAGGGGCCCGTGACTGCTCACCTTTGGGTGGGAGTGCAAGTGTTCTGCTCACCATGGGCTCGGTGCTGATAAGATGGGTCAGTTGAAGATACAGCTTTACAAGGAAAGCCCTTACCTCCTCTAGGGTGTGAGGAGGGTGGGAGTAGGAGGTCAGCAGAAGCAGATGCATAGAAGCCATGCCGCTATTGAAATTCCCTCTCAAGTTGCAAGGCAGATATGAAGAGGACAGCAGGACAGTGTGCGCATGGAAAACGGAGAAGGAGCTGGGCTGCCTTCTCCTTCACCCCAAAGGCCGCCTGCCCTCCAACCTCCGGGGACTCTGAGGTTCTCTCTGCTAGAGAATAAAGGGAAGGAGTCCACACTTTAACCAGAACCACAGCTGGGACTGGGGGTGGGGGGATTTGAGAAACACCCCCGCGGACGAATTTCTGAGCAGGGAAGTGGACCGGGAACAGCGCATTTCCTGCTTCGCCGGTGCAAACCCCAGGCGGAGCCAAGCGGGAACAGGGTTACGACCGAGGAGTCGCCAGCTGCCAGGGCGCGGTTCGGGGGCGGCCTCGAGGGGTCCGCGTACTGGGAAGGGATTCCGGCGGAGGGAGTTCGACAGGGCGTGAAAGCAAAACGCACGCCTCCCATCCTCCTGCAGAACGGGCGTCCCCAAAGCCCCTCTCGCCGCCGTCGTCCTTTTTCGGCTCCCGCACAGCGGAGGGGTTAGGGCCAAGAGCAAGTTGCCAGGTCCGTGAGGCTCCGACCCTGGGGAGTGACAGGGAGGGGTGGCAGGAGCGGTGGCCCCGTTCTCCGGACCACTCCGTCCTCCCCACCACTCCATCCTCCCCACCACTTCGTCCTCCCCACCACTTCGTCCTCCCCACCTCTCCCATCCCGCCCGCGGCCTTCGACCTTGCATCCCGGACATACGGGGGACTGGCCCAGGGACAGGGAGGAGACGCTCAAGGTACCGAGACGCGAGGCTCCGCCGCCCAGTCGGCGCCGGGGCACGCGGCGCGTATCGGCGGCGTTCTGCTACGCGGCCCTACCTGGGAGGTGCGGAGCCTCGGCCGCGCTCCGCCGCCGCTTGCCGCCTCCCGCCGGGCTCCCGGAGGCCGCCGCCGGCGCGCGATTTATAAATGCAAAGGCCTTATTGTTGTGCTTTGTTCCAGGGATACCATTGTCTATTTAGCGGCGGGCCTCCTCGGCGTTTTCCCTGGGTTTGCGGCGCGCACTCCCCTCCCCGCCCCCAAGGACTAGCTCTCCAGAGCCAACCCGGATCTGTCTGGGTGCCCGCTGCCTTCCCTAACTACGTGAAAGTCCTCCGTCCAGAGCATCCAAGACACAAAACCCTGCAGGAAATCACCCAGTCTTTGCCTGCTCACTCAGGGGCCCCGGGAAAAGCGCGGCTCCGACTCCCCCGGGTCTGAGCCACAGCTCGTCACCTACCCGGGTTAATTTCTGCGCCCGCTGGCCAAAGGCCCCAAGCGGCAGCGGGCACAGCTTCTTGTTGCGCTAGTCGCTTCCTCGCCCAGCCTTTCGAGCCTCGAGTCTGGCCTGGGGACCGGACCGTGAATGCAATTAGTAGCCAGGAACCCAGAGATCTTGAACTGTGCCATGCAAATGCACCCGCCGGCTACACAAGCGGGTGTACGAGGCTCTTACTCGCGAAACTTGTTTGTCGTCCCCCACCCCCGCCCGAATCCCCCGCGTAAATCTCTCGTGTTGAGAAAAGCAAGGCTTGCAGGAAACCACTCCGGATGTTTGCTGCTTTTCATGTGGCATTTGTGGCTGGCTCTGATAACGTCTAGAGCTCGACTTCCAACACCGCGTTTAGTAAAGAGACCGAAATAGAAGAGTCCACACACCATAGCCTGGTCTGCGGCGCCGTAGCCCTCAACGCCCCCCACCCCCAATACATAACAAATGAATGATCAGAAGAAATTAGATCTAGGAAACGGTAGGTAAAAGGGACTAGTCTTAAAAAGTCACCGTAATTCCTAACGGGCAAATATAAGTAAACTGCTACTTTATAACTGCCGGGGAATGCGTTCTATGAAGTGGGGGGAGGGACGCAAAATCTGACGCTCCCGCTCCATCCTATTGATGCTGTGCTCTCACCTGAGTTCTCAGTATTCTTACCCAACAAAAATCAGTAGTCTGTCTCCAGGAAAACATGCAAATAATAATGGAGATCCTCCAGGTTGTTTCCCCCATCAGTTTCTCTCTACACCTCTCCCTGGAATGGTGTGGGTCAGGAAGAAAATGAGAACGAAGAAAGTGTACAAGGGCAAATCCATGCATATACATTTTCTTTGGACTCACAGTTGGATTGAATTTCCTGTACCCTATTTTATTTTATTTTTACAGAACTAATCAAATAGATTAATATAGGCAGATAAAATGGATTCTGGAATGGGCATTGTTTTTGTTCGGTTTTCTATCTCTAGTCTAACGAAACTCCTGTTCATAAAAAACTTTTGCACTAATACAGAATCTGCTTCGAGATCTTTGCAAAGACATTGATTATTATCCAGAAAAATTAGAGAAGATCGCCAAGAAAATAAGGAGCAAGGCGCTATGGGGTGAATTTGTTCTCTCTACTCTTACTTTCCTTATTTATATAACCATTTGCAATGCAATTATGCTTAATTTTCAAGCCCATTTTATTTCAGAAAAAAAAAGCTTTAAAGGAAAGGTACACAATCAGTTAAATTTGTTTAAGATCAGCTGCTTCAAAACCACCCATTAAAAATAACAGTTGTCTATGATTTTCTTCAGATTAAATTTTTTTTTTCAGAGACCCAGGAACTAGAACCACTTAATTTATCCTGTGTATGAAGAGCGGCTTCTAAAAGTGAGGGAGGGCAGCCAATGCTTCACAGGTCCTCTCAGTGTCAAAGTAAAGTTGGCTTAAAACCAGTGTGAAGGAGTTTTTTTTTGGGGGGGGGGAATAGCAATGTCAGAGAAACTGAAGTCCAGAGGTTTCCTAAGGCATTGTGTTTCTTTGTTTTTATGGAGACCACCCGTAAGGAGACTTGATAAAACACTTTGTTACTCTAATTTCACCAAAAAGCTGCAGCATTTACCTCCCAGATCCCGGATATAAGCCTTAGCTTATCATCACACCTTCACAGTAAACAAAGAAAATCTGTTCTGGACATTGATGTATTAATTTCTTTGCAAAGTTATGGAATTATGCAGAAATGGCTGTTAGTTGCCTTAGAAAACACAGATATACAAATAACATAAACACAACAGTTTGGTTTAGTGATTAGGAGCTCAAAATTAGGGCAGATTACTGGAGATGAATTCTGCTCCTCAACACTGTGACCTCAGGGAAGTTCCTTAACCTCACTGTGTCTCAGGTTCCTATCATGTAATATGTAACAGTGTCTACCTCACAGAATTATAAGGATAAACTAGCTTGCTAACCTTGGAGGGCTGTGCCATGTAAGTGCAAGGTGAGGGCGTTTTAAAAAATCCCACTGAAAAGTTTCAGATTTAAACACAAGTTGAATACTCATTTCAGATTTTCATTTCAGTCTAAAGAAATGTATAGAATCCTATAAGAGCTACAGTTACTCGGCTGAGCAACGGGAGAGCTCTATCCTCCATTAGACCGGCTTCAAGATAAATATTGCTGCTAGTGTTAGCACATTTTAGAAACCAAAACTAAGTCTTGCCTCTTTTACTGATCATGTATGAGAAACCTTTTATGTTTATCATAGATTTCAGGTACAAATTTTCAAGGGTTGCTTCATCGTTATTAATAAAGGTTTTAATTCTTCAGGATGATGGAATATTGGCTACAGGATGTCATTCCGTACTGAATCTTGTTTTAGAAATTAGAATTTACCTTGGACATAGCATTTTGAATGTCGTACAACAAGCAAGTTGAGTCCTTGGGAAGAGAATGTATTTTTAATTTATTACGTATTGCATTCGATAAAACACACTTGAAGAAGACACGGGGGGGTTCCCTGGAAGATAGTTAAGTCACCCCCCCGAAATCCTTAGCTCCTGTAATAATGTATGCTGAAATGTTAACTTACTCTTTCCACTTAATATAAAAATCTTTCTGAATATGTGTGTATATACATACATAGATTATTCTTTTCAAATGGCTGCATAGTAACCCAAATTATACAAAGATCATATTTAAGAAAAAAAAAGAGTGTATGTTTAGTGTGTTCATTCGAACTATCATGGCCAACTACTTCTATCCAGCGGTACAGTCAACATTCCAGAAGGTTTTTCAGGAGTCCCTCTTCCCGGGTCGGAGGGAACGTGGCGCCAGTGCCCGGCTTCAGCCAGTTTTCCCGGGGGCAGGTGTAGCCTTGGGCGCGGGGCCGGGGGAGGAGAAAGGGCGGGCGTGGGGTTGAGCTGTGACTTGGGACTCATGCGGCTGGCTGGGCGTGGGCCTAAGGGCGCTCACCCGGCCCGCCCCCTCCACTCCATTGGCCACATCAGTGCAGAAAAGGGCCCGCGGCCCGCGGCGCTCGCAGTGTCACTGCGCCGGCGGGGACGCTGGTTGCGCGGTGGGCTGGGACTGGCCAGGAACGTCGGCAGCGGGGTCGGGCCCGGGAGACTTGGACAGCCCACGGGGCATCTCCGTCCCTCGCTCCCACCCCCCTCCCCCGGGTTGGGGGAGGCGGCGTGTCCGGCGGAGGGTTGTGGGGCGCGGGGCAGGGCTGGAGCGCCATGAGCAGCCCGGATGCGGGGTACGCCAGTGACGATCAAAGCCAGACCCGCAGCGCGCTGCCCGCGGTGATGGCCGGGCTGGGCCCCTGCCCCTGGGCCGAGTCGCTGAGCCCCCTCGGGGACATGAAAGTGAAGGGCGAGGCGGCGGCGAGCAGCGGGGCGCCGGCTGGGGCGGCGGGCCGAGCCAAGGGCGAGTCTCGCATCCGGCGGCCGATGAACGCCTTCATGGTGTGGGCTAAGGACGAACGCAAGCGCCTGGCGCAACAGAACCCGGATCTGCACAACGCCGAGTTGAGCAAGATGCTGGGTGAGTCCGAGCTTGCGACCCAGGGTGGTGCCAATCGCGGAGCCGCTTCCTTGAGCCTAAGAGGAGTGAGCGTCTCGAGGCCAGTGGTGTGGTGCCGCCAGCGTCCTTCCCAGTGCCCCTCGGTTCTCCTCCCGCATCCCCTCTCCCGACTATCCAAAAGGTTGTGTTGTCGGTGCCCGGGTAACCCGGGTGACCGGGGCGCAGCTACAACGGCTCTGGGGAGGCGGCTTGCCGCCGCGAAGGTGTCCCGGGAGCCGAGGTTGGTCCTGCTCGTTTCCCCGCTCCTTCCCTGAGTAGGGGACGTTTTCAGTTCCTTGAAAGACCGGGAATGGGAGAGCTGGGAAGCCGCTTCTTAGAGGCTAAAAGAAGGGAGGGTTTCCCTTAGAGGACCCAACATGTCCTGTCTTCCCCAAGTGTCTGGACTCCGCTCGGCCTCTGGAGTCGCAGACTTTCACTCTTTAACTTGAGCTCT
>NW_024427107.1:7259128-7424616 GCF_017311325.1 Ursus maritimus
CCCCCCCCCCCCGTAGTTGCTCAATTAAAGATCGGAGGGGAGAGGTAGGGCCAGGTGGGGCCATGGGGGCCTGGGAGCGGTAGCTCGGAAAGTAAGCCCGGCGCCCCTCTCCACCTTCCTTTCTCCCATGCAGGCAAGTCGTGGAAAGCGCTGACCCTGGCGGAGAAGCGGCCCTTCGTGGAGGAGGCCGAGCGGCTGCGCGTGCAGCACATGCAGGACCACCCCAACTACAAGTACCGGCCGCGGAGGCGCAAGCAGGTGAAGCGACTGAAGCGGGTGGAGGGCGGCTTCCTGCACGGCCTCGCCGAGCCGCAGGCCGCCACGCTGGGCCCCGAGGGCGGCCGCGTGGCCATGGACGGCCTAGGCCTGCCCTTCCCCGAGCAGGGCTTCCCGGCGGGCCCGCCGCTGTTGCCCCCGCACATGGGCGGCCACTACCGCGACTGCCAGGGACTGGGCGCACCCCCGCTCGACGGCTACCCGCTGCCCACGCCGGACACGTCCCCGCTGGACGGCGTGGAGCCGGATCCCGCCTTCTTCGCCGCGCCGCTGCCCGGGGACTGTCCCGCGGCCGGGCCCTACAGCTACCCGCAGGCCTCGGACTACGCAGGGCCCCCGGAGCCGCCCGTCGGCCCCATGCACTCCCGGCTCGGCCTGGAGCAGGCGTGCCCTGCAATGCCGGGCCACGTGGCGCCCTCCAGCGCCCTCCAGCTGTACTACAACGCGATTAGCTCGCCGGCGGCGGGCGGCGGGCGCGGCTTCTCCATGCAGCCCCAGCAGCACCAGCCCGGCCCGGGGCAGCCGTCGCCCCCTCCCGAGGCCCTGCCCTGCCGGGACGGGGCGGACCCAAACCAGCCCGCGGAGCTCCTCGGTGAGGTGGACCGCACGGAATTTGAACAGTATCTACACTTTGTGTGCAAGCCCGAGATGGGTCTCCCTTACCAGGGACATGACTCTAGTGTGAATCTCCCAGACAGCCACGGGGCCATTTCCTCGGTGGTGTCCGATGCCAGCTCTGCGGTATATTACTGCAACTATCCTGACGTTTGACAGGTCCCCAATCCGATCCAGCCTGCAGGCCAGAAGCACAGTGTTACACACTTCCTGGAGGAGCTAAGGAAATCCTCAGCCTCATGTTGTTTTGTTTTGTTTTTAAGTTGCCTAGGCATATAATTTATGGTAATTTATTTTGTTTGCCACTTGAACAGTTGGGGGGAGAAAAATGTGAGGTTGTGTTTTAAGATTTGTTCGGATACTTGTTTCCCACAGTTGCGTTGTCAAAACCCCATTTCCCAGTCAAGCTTCCCAGTTTTGAATGTGTCCCAGAATAACTTGCTCCATTTTCTGAAAGTTTATTGATCAAAAACATTTTGTCCTGGGTGTGTTTTCTCGATCTTTAAAAAAATAAAATCTGGAATCCTACTTTTTCACTCTGCTAGTTCCTCTGTCACAAAAGCCAATTTTAAAGATAAGTGTTAAGTATTGGTAGCATTGGAAACATTTGAATGATATTTAATATACAGTTGCTGCAGATTTCTCATTCTCTTATATTGGTAGAACTAAATAATTGAAGGATAAAACCTAAAAATGAACATTAGGCTATCTAAGGTTTTGTTTTTTGCTAGGTACAAAAACCTCATGGAATGAGCCTATCTTATACATTTCAGTGATCCTAGTTTCTAAAAAGTAATGGTTAATCTTAACATTAACAGTATTTTCAATTTTAGTATTTCCCTTTCACCAGAGGAGAACATCCAAGGAATTTGGGTGTTCTAGTTTGAATATTGAGACCGGCCTAAAGAGGTGTTTGGATTTTTCTTCATCTACATTTCATCAAGAGTCTGTACACTCCCTCTCAACACTGAGTTTGTCAATGCTCACATGTCTACACCTTGGGAAGTAGTGTTGCAGGGTTGAAAATAATTTGAAGGAATCACAGGAATGAACCAAAAGAAAATGTTCGTTGTGACCTTAACTTTGAATGAAACTCACCATATGTAATTTAATAGGATGCTCTCCTATAAACTGCATACCGGGTGCACTGCATTTTCTGACATGAGTAGTTCTTAAGCTTTGGAGAGTTCCAGTGATGATTTGTAGCTAGTGTGCTTTACAAGTGCAACTAAAGCTAGAGCCCTAGGGTATCACTATTCTGCCCTTTAGGGAAGAAACAGTAGTCACAGGGCTGTAAAAGTGAGGGGTTAGCCCCTGCTGTGTACTTCAGCAGTAACTTCTGTGGCCATATCCATTAGATTTTGCAGATTGAGACATAATGGGTACAGAAGACTGGCATTTCCTGTGCCAGGTGTGTCAGTCAAGGCCATTCTGTACCACAAGTTTGATCCTGATCAATCCTGTGAGCTGAGGTGCTGTTTTCCCCCTTTCGCAAGTGAGGAAAGGAAGTACTCACCCACCACCACGTATGTGGTGAAAGCTTGGTAATAAAAGTTCTTAACACTTTTTTTAAAGATTTTGTTTTTAAGTAATCTCAATGGGGGGCTGGAACCCACAACCCCAAGACCGAGAGCTGCATGCTCCACTGAGTTAGCCAAGCACCCCTACAAGTTCTTAAAACATATTTAATCACTGTTTTCCTTCATGCCAAGGTATATTTGTGGGCACTGGAAGAACTGACATGCTGGTGGTGAGAAACTATATAATTCTCCGTACTAATAAATGCTATAGAGAAGAGGGAGGGGTAGGAGAATAGCTTAAAACATTTATCTCGAGTTGAAATGGTTGGCTGGATTCTCTTGAGAAATGGCAAGGTGCATCTTTCAGAGGGGGTCCCTGGATGCTAGGAATGTTTGGGACCAAAAGTTTCAGTAAGGGAAAGTAAGTCTATTTTAAGTTCGGTATAACAGAGGTTACGTTTAAAATTTGAAATTCTGAAGCTCACTCCTGGGTCAGATCTACTATCTAATCCAGTTTACTTGTCTCTAGTACTCACCCATGCTACATTCTTTATTCCTCTGCCCCTAGACAGGTTCTGCTTCCAGTCTGAGTTCCTTCCCCAGGATGTCCCGAGTTCCTAGTAGATAAAGTGAGCAGAGGGGCCTCACTTACTCAGGTTCAAGGCCATGTCTCCGGTTGAGATCACACTAGGCATTTTGGCACATACTTGGCGCAAGGAGACTAAGTTGTACCCTTGGCTGCTACGTCTTACAAAATAACAAGATAAATAGGGAAAAGTGGAAAGGAGAAAAGTGGAGTGCTGGGTGGGGGTGAGGGTGGGGGCAGAGAATCAAAAGTCCTGTTAAGTTACATTCTTAACTATTCACCAGGTACAGGTGGGAAAATAATAGCCAAAAAATTTTAGGCAATTCCAGTGACTTTAAGCCCAACAAAGGAGAATTACTGTTTACAGTAATTCTTGGGAGTATAGGCATCCAGCCCATTCCTTCTCTTTTCTCAGGCGGACTCCTATGAAGTGGTCTCAGGTGGCAGCTAGTGACTGCAGAAACAAATACATGAAAGACACATTGCTTTTCCCCTACTGGAGAAGTAAGTCAGGAGGCAAAAATGCAGGGCTGCGCTCCCCGAAGTTGTAAGCATTCTTAGAGATCTTGCTAATTTGAATTCACCTTAGATGACGGTCTGAGGAAAGCCAGGAAGCCCCTCCCCAGGAGCGCGCGTGTGCACACACACACACACACACACACACACTATTTTAGACATAATTTTAGGCAATTCATGACCCCTGGCAACCCATCCAAGGGGGGTGGGAATCTGAAACCCTCAGATTTAGAAGCTGTGATGGTGAAGCTTTGTTGGAAAGCTTGGCACCCCAGCATCAAAGCAAAAAGCAGTCTCCCTATATTGGAAGACACAAAGGGACATGTCAAGAACTCTCTTGCTTAGTTCTCCCTTCTTGAGACATGTGAGTCAAGGAACATGGGGAGTGGTATGTCCCTTTCTCAAAGTATAAAAGACTCATGATGTGTTGCCAAGGTGAACGTATGATTTTCACCTTTGTGCAGTTGTGGTGGTAACAGTGAGTCCTCAGGGTTGGCCCCCTTGAACCACATCTTGGGTATTTTTATTCTTGTATAAATTCCTTGTGTGATTTGGGTTGGACTTGCTACTCTAACCCAACAAAATGGAACAGAAGTGATGCAGTGTAAGCTGGGGGGCAAACCATTAAGATGGCCTAGGAGGTTATTTCTTGTACTCCTGGGAGCTCTGAGCTGCTGAGCAATTACCGGGTGATGAGACCATTTTTGGAGAGACCGCATGGAGAGGAGAGGCCCTGTGACTCCCTGCAAAGGTAGAGTGCTCAGCCTTACTAACAGCTGACTCCATCTCCCAGCCACCATCCGCTTGTAAATCAAGAGAGGCCAGAAGAATAAATAGCCAGATGAGCTCAGGCAATGCACAGGTGGCAAAGGTTTTTATTTGTTTATTTTTACTTTTTTAAAAGATTTTTAAAAAACAGTTTTTATGAGCTACTAAGTTTTGGGGGAGCTTTGTTATGCAGCAACAGGTATTTGAAACAGGTGTTATCCTTAAATAACCCTTTCTTCTTTTTATAGGGATGTGGGCATTGGTGGAAAACCAAGAAAAGAGCACTGGGGCCTGTCAGAGACACCAATATAGTTTGTTTGTTTGTTTTTAAAGATTTTATTTATTTATTTGAAAGAGAGAGAGAATGTGCCGGGGGAGGGGCAGAGGGAGAAGCAGACTCCCCGCTGAGCAGTGAGCCTAATGCGGGGCTGATCCCAGGACCCTGGGATCCCGACCTGAGCTGAAGGCAGACCGACTGAGCTACCCAGGCGCCCACCAATACAGTTTCAAAGTGAAGGACAGAATGTAAAACTTGGACAACTCTGTGGTATCACCAAATGCATACAGACCTCTTCCCTCAATTCGGCTCAATGAAGTGACCACAGGTGCCAGCTAGTAACTGGTTTGTAAAGAAATATTAAATTTGTCTCAGTCTTTTACTACTTAATTTTGGAAGCAAACACATAAAGGATACATTGCTTGCCTCCAGCACCCAACCCCCACCCCAGCCCCTGGCCCATCTTCGCTTCTGAGTACTTTAGAAGTGTACTTCAGGAGGTAGGAATGGACGGGGATATCCTGACTTGATGCCAGCATAGTCTACACACATTTAAGAGACCCAGATAAAAAGTAAGAGGATATTTTCTTTTTTTCTTTTTTTTTAGATTTTTTAATTTATTTGTCAGAGAAAGAGAGAGAACACAAGCTGGGGGAGCAGCAGGAAGAGGAAGAAGCAGGCTCCTTGCTCAAGGAGCCAGACGCAGGACCCATCACAGGGACCCGGGATCATGACCTGAGCCGAAGGCAGATGCTCAATGGACTGAGCCACCCAGGTGTCCCAAGAGGATATTTTCTTTCTCACAGACACCGGCTACATCTCTATTAAAGCTACCAGGGTGGGTGTGACAAATTACAAATAAACTTGTTACTTATACAAGCAGCTAATAGATGATATCCCAATGAAACTATAGCTTTCACTTATCTCAGAGGATTACCGTACCTTTCATTTGAATCACACTGCAAATGTCATTGGCTTGTTCTTTACCAGCTGGCTGATACCAGGAAAAGCACATACAAGCAAAAGGAATTCAGAACAAATGGAATGGGGTGCTATGAACCAGAATATATCATCTCTATAACATTTTAAAACATCCCGTTTCATTTTTAATACTCAGAATTGTGGCTGTCATATAATAGATGTTCAACATTCCCTTCCTCCCTGATTGCCCTTTGATTTGTTTTGACAATACTGGACAGGGAGAAAGATTTTACACCCATTATTTCAGCATAAATTTATTCTTCCCACTTACAAGGTGCTTCCTTCTGAGTCCAGAATATTCATCCAAAGAAAAGTGGTATTGATGTCCCTACCCATCCTCATCTGGAGTAGGATGAGGGATGTTTGATTCCTGTTCCTCCACATGGTGAGCCTGTGGCAGACAAAGCAATTTTTCTGGGCCACTGGCCTGAGAACAGCTGTGTCTCTTTAATTTTCCACTGTAACACCCACCCCTCTCTTCTTTTAATGAGAAAGTCGTTGTGTGCTTTCTTCTAAATTATTAGGCAGCTTTATGTGATTCAACAGTTCAATTTGCACTGTCCCCCTTGCACAAACATGGAAACCTTACCACTTGCTCTATTCAAGATTCTGGATATTTAAAATTCTTTTTTTTAAAAAAAGATTTTATTTATTCATTCGACAGAGAAAGAGACAGCCAGCGAGAGAGGGAACACAAGCAGGGGGAGAGGAAGAGGAAGAAGCAGGCTCCCAGCAGAAGAGCCTGATGTGGGGCTCGATCCCTGAACACCAAGATCATGCCCTGAGACAAAGGCAGACGCTTAACGACTGAGCCACCCAGGCGCCCCTGGATATTAAAAATTCTTAATGCAGGGGCACCTGGGTGGCACAGCGGTTAGGCGTCTGCTTCGGCTCAGGGCGTGATCCCGGCGTTATGGGATTGAGCCCCACCTCAGTCTCTTCCGCTATGAGCCTGCTTCTTCCTCTCCCACTCCCCCTGCTTGTGTTCCCTCTCTCGCTGGCTGTCTCTATCTCTGTTGAATAAATAAATAAAATCTTTAAAAAAATTCTTAATGAAGTAAAAAAACAGTATTTAAATAGTGTAATAGTATTTCTTAGTGCAGTATAAAATTTCTTAGTATATAGCATACAGTATACAGCAAATGCTAAATAAGTTGTTGCTATGATAACATTGATGTTCTTTAAGGTAACTTTCTCTGCAGCTCAGGCAAACAACAATTTGGCTTAATAAAAACAAACAAACAAACAAACAAACAAACTTTTAAATATCTTATTCTCGCTGAAGACATTTTAGCTTGGACGGTCTTGTTTCTACTTTAACCAAAGTCTCAGACACTTTGCCAAGGTCGAATTCATGATAAATAGTCCCCAAACTGATATTGCTTAGAAAAGCTGATTTGTGAAGTTATACTCTGTGTCGACATTCAGATGAGCACAAATACCTGTAGACATGTTTTGGACCCAGCCTTTTCCAAGGTCATGGTCAATGCTCACTTTGCTGGGAATCAGTATCCTCCCTTACACCTGATCTCTTGTTAGGCAAGGAAAGGAAAAGCTGTGGCAAGCTTGCAGTAGGCTTGGCAGTTTTCTGGTCTGATTCTTCTGTCTACCAGGACATCTCCTGGGGCAAAGATTGTCTGTTTTCACTTTGTATCACCTGACCAGGCCCCTCATTAAGTACTCAAATTGCTTGAGTACAAGTTTGTTAGTTAGTAACTTAGTTTTCCACTGGGGATTCATGAAGAATTCAGGAGTTCCTGCTTTGCCTCTCTCCTATAGTTACCAGTGGCTATAACTCCTTTCTTCTGAAAAATGTGTTTGAACATCAAGTTTAAGGATGCAAGAGAATAAGCTATTGGAGCAAAGAGTAGAGGCTCTGCATTTTGAATCAGAAGTTCATCTGGTTCAGCAACTTAGCTTTGTGAGTTTGGAGAAGTCACTAATTTTTTTCTGCACTCCAGTCTGCTCATCTGAAAAAAAAAAAAAGGAATAATGATAAAAGCTCTGTTTTCCTCACTGGATTATTGTAGGGACCAAAAGGGGTTGTGCTAAAAGGAGTGCTTTAGTGCCACAGAAAATGCTCTCTCCTCTCTCTGCCCTTCTTTACCTTTGGATTTTGTGTGTCTCTATCTATCCCAGCAGAGTTGGAGGATTTAATTTCATTATTCCATTGGAAAAGAGAAGACAACAGGAACTCACCTCCTCTGGTGCTTTGATTAGTGGACTGAGAATTTTACAGCCTTTTAAGACTGTCCATATTAGCTGGAAACACAGATCATCTATGTTTGACTCTGAACTTTGGACAGCTCAGCCTGTTTGATTATAAAATGAGAATAGGAATAATTGTTGCTTTGGTTCGTATAAATTCCCATTTCACATGAAAATCTCAAGGTCTTTATCAAGGGATGGGTAATTGGCACACTGAATGCAATACCAAGTCTGCTAACATTCATCATTCAGGCCAGGCTTCTTCCCACCAATCATAGTTTGTCAAGTCCTGAATCATATTTGCATGTCATTTTCTTTTTTAGGACTTAACAGAGTTGGAATTCTTGAGCGTGAATAAGCAGACTGGTATGGGGAAGGACAGCAAGTTGAGAAATAAATTCTCACTTCCGGCAGTTCCAAGTAACACTGAAACTTGATACTTGGGTTTGTGAATCTCTCAGCCCTCAGAAGTTCTTTTCTCGGGGCTATGGTAGAGGAGATGGAGAGAAGAAAATTCTGACATCCTTGAAATGAATGAACGATTTCATAGTTGTTCCCTAGGTAGTGAATTCTTCTGTTTATTTTAATAAATCTGTTTGGACATCTGAAAACATTAGTAGAGCTTGAAGATGCACATACACAGACCAAAAATATTAACTGAAAAGGGCTTAGTGAGATTATAAGAGGGAGAAATAAAAAATTTTACAAGTTTGTAGTTTCAGTAGAGAGATTGTGGGTATAGAAATTGTAGTTTTTATTTATTCATTTAAAAATAATTAAACATTTTAATGATGTACATGCTTACAAAAGAACAACATTACAAATGGGCTAAAATATAAACAGAGTTGTGTAGGAAGATTCTGTCCTTCCCTAGACCCAATTCCACGGTCAACCAATCCTTTGGGAGAAGGGGGGAGGGGGGGTTTGTTTCTACTGGGCGTTATCTACAGACCTTAATAACTCTGCTCCTCTGGAGGTTAATTAATATGTCTGCTCAGCTCATTCTGTGTGTATCAGTTATAGACACTGACTCCTACTATAATAGCTAAGCATTTCCTCTATCCACCGAATGTAGTTATACCCTTATTTCCATTTCTTCTATAGATTGCCATTGCCTTTTAAAGTACTAGGATTACGCACCCTTTCTCATCACAAAGTCGGGAAGTCTTTACTCCCTACTGTGAAACGTGAGGATACTGATGCTCCCTCCCAGCTCTACTCCTCTCTTCTCCAAAGGTGGGTATTCGTAAAGATTCTTTTTTCTTTTTCTTTTCTCGTTTTTCTTTTCTTTTCTTTCCTTTTTTTAAATTTTTTATTTTTGGTGGGGAGAGAGAGATGGAATACTGCTGCACTGGTTATATAGAAATCTATCCATTTTTATGGCATTTCAATCAGTTCCAGACAAAAGGCACTGCTTACCACCCTGGCTGTAATTTTAAAAATTCACACACTTCTTATACCCACGAGAAAGAGAAGGAATGTCCCTGAAGCTTTACTGCGAAGAAAAACTACAATCATGTAGAGGGGCATCTCTAGACTCCGAGGTCGGTTTCCACCCCTACCCCTACCCCTCCGCCTATTGTCCTTCTAGGTCCGCGGAAGGCTGCGGCGCTCTGGTTCTGCGCCGGCATCTCGGAGCGGAAGAGGCACTGGAAACCCAGGGCGCCCCGCTGCCCTCGCTGGGAATCGGCACTCTGGCTGCCATTAATTCAGGGGAACATTTTTTTAAAAAAAGATTTTATTTATTTATTTGACAGAGAGAGAGGCAGCGAGAGAGGGAACACGAGCAGGGGGAGTGGGTGGGAGAGGGAGAAGCAGGCTTCTCGCGGAGCAGGGAGCCGCATGGGGGGCTGGGTTCCAGAACGCTGGGATCACGACCTGAGCCTAAGGCAGACGCTTAACAACTGAGCCACCCAGGCGCCCCCTCAGGGGAACATTTTAACAAGACTCTGCAATGACTTTAACTCAGAAGGTAAAAGATCTTAAATTTGGTGCTAAAAGAAAAAGAAAAAAAAAAAGCGGGGAGTGTGGGTTAAGGAGAGCACCACCAGCGAGGCCACCCTGATAACGAGGACAAAGACTGCGACGTCGTGCGCTTGCTTCGAGGGGTTTTGAGCCCTTAGCTTTGCAGCCTGGTGCCCGCCCAGAGCGGGTATACTCGGCCTAAAACGAATCCGATTCGAAGACTTGAACAAGGGCTTCCCTTTTGTACCGGTTCAGGAGCCTGCCTGCCGCGTGGAGACTTCAGCAGGTCATCTGGACGTGACATCCGGGACTGACTTTCCTCTGACTAGGGGAGGGGATTTAGGTCTCGGCATGCTATTTTCTGCTTAGCGTAAAATTAAACCCCATATCCGTGGGCTGCGCTTTACCTGGCTAGTGGCTGCGCGTTGCGATGCCCGGCGCCTGAGTTCGCCGCCGCATGTGTGGAGTAGGGTGGCTGGAGCAGCGGTTCTCTGTGTGTCAAATCAGTGCAGAAAGGGCCCGCGGCCCCGGGCGCCCGCAGTGTCACTGGACCGGCACGGGACGCTGGCTGCGCGGTGGGCTGGGACTGCCCAGGAACGGAGGCGGCGGCGGGCCCCGCAGACTGCAGCAGCCCGCGGGGCCTCCCCCATCCTCGCTCCCACTCCCTATTCCCGGTCGGGGGAGGCGGCTGGTCGGGCTAAGGGTTGTGGGGCAGCGGTGGCGACCAGAGCCAGACCCGCAGCGCGCTGTCCGCGGTGATGGCCAGATTGGGCACCTGCCCCTGGGGCGAGTCGCTGAGTCCCCTCGGGGACAGGAAGGCGAAGGGCGAGGCGGTGGTGAGCAGCGGAGCGCCGGCCGGGGCGGCGGGCCGAGCCTAGGGCCAGTCTCGCTTCCGGCGTCTTCAAGGTGTGGCCAAGGTTGAGTGGCGTCGGCTTGAGCTGGGACCCGACCCCCACAAGCCGCCGAGCTATGCCTGCCGCCTGGGGAGACCGAGAGCGGGGCGCCGGCACTTATAACCGAGAAGGACGTGGGACGAATGGACTTCTGTGGGGGGGGGGGTCCAGGAAAATCCGCGTGGGTGCGTCAGTGGCTTTACCTTGTTAGTGTAGGCAGTTTTACTTCTGGGGAAACAGTTGGCCGGCAGGTGCACAATTATCTTGGGGGCGAGAGACGAAATTAAACAGAGGGTCAAGAGCAAACTCTCTACCATCTTCAGGTGTAAATGATAACACGAAATTTTGCGCTTTTGGGAAAGGTGTCATCTAATCAGGCAAGGCTCCCTAAAAAAGAAAACTCGAATACTCTTATAAAAGAGCCGATTCCTTCTTCATTCCTCAGGTAAGAAATTGAGAGATTTATACAGATAAAACCGCTTGTTATTAATTGGAGCTGGAAATGCATTCAACAGCACTTTTCAGAAAAATGTGCAAAGCTTTAGAATTTCAAGCGAGACAAGCTGCAGTCTTGAGCTTTTTTTGGGGGGGGGGATGCTGAAATTTGTGTTAGAAAAGCCGCAGACGGTGGCCTCTAGTTGTGAAGAGTTCCAGCTCATTCTGCTTTCAGTCTTTTGAAGTTGAGGGAGAGTTGTTTGTTTGTTTTAACAGAAGGAATAAAATGGCCAGACTTTATTACCATCTTACCAATGTAAAATAATTGTCTTCTGCATTAATAGCGTTATTAAAAAATTAAATTTCCTATTTTAAAATAAAAATTTAAGTACCACACCAAGAGAAAACTATTATTCCCGTCCCAGTCCGAACTTCAGAGCCAGTGACTGCTTACAAATCCCGATTTTCCTTGGGCACATTTTCTCCGCATCTACAATCATAAAGACATGTAGGATTTTCTCCTTTCCCCTCCCCCACTAATGGAATCACATTTTTCCTACTATTCTGTAGCTTGACTTTTCAGTTAACTGTATATATATTTGGCGTTCCTGTATTCCTGAAGATGAACCTCTATTTACCTGGTTGGTGGTTCTCTCCACTCTTATTGGAGTCGACCCCACTTGTACTATCTCCAGTCCGATGTAAGTTTGTATCTTAATCCTCTCATGTACAGTTAAGAGTTATAACACTCCCTCTCACACTTGCAAAATGTGTGTGCACGTGAACGGAGAATACTTGCACTTCAAATCGAGGGGACTCAGTGGGGGAGCACGCTTCATTGGAGAGGAAACGGGGGAGAAACTGCACTCCCCAAATGTCATCTTTTACGTAAAAGACCAGTTCTTTCCGTGTCCCATCTCAGCCAAATGGTCCATAAATTCTCCTGGCGGTACTCGTTTCTGGAGACTGTCCTCTTAAGTTGCCTACCTTAACTAAGGCAGGTGTTGGCCCTTCCAGGAACCTTTGTCCTTCAAGGACCCTAATATCGCAAGACTGAGATGGCGTCCCAACACGCTGATTTCGTCGAAGTTGTGAAATCTGCCCCAGTAATCATTGGTTGACGGACTTCCTGGTGTTCCTGTTCTGGCGTAATGGTTAATATTAACCTCCACTATCACACTCTCTTGGATGAAAAAGCCTGTGGGACGCAGCTTTTCGGGCTTCCCTCGGATTGGAGAGGTGTCCGCGCTCCGAGAGTTGGGAAGCAACTCTATTCCCATCGAGGCTGGCATGGGCGGAGGAGCGGCCTTCCCGGAGGAGGCGGCGCGGCCCTGGGCCCTTGTAGGACCAGCCCGGGAGCAGGAACTGGCTCTCCCCCTGCCAAACCCCCCACTCCTACACTGAGGCGGCCGCGTGGCCATGTGCTTGTCCTTCCCGGAGAAGGGTTTCCCTGCGGGCCCGCCTCTGCGGCCACTAGCACGAGGGACTGGGCGCGCCCCCAGCCGACGGCTGCCCAGGCCTGACACGTCTCTGCTGGACCGCATGCAGCCGAATCCCGCCTTCTTTGCCTTGGCGCTGCCCGGGGACTGTCCGGTGGCCCCTACACCTTTCCTATTACGCGGGGCCCTGGGGGCCACCCGCCGGCCACAGGCACCCCCCGCTCGGCCCCCAACCCCAGGATCCGGCAGCGTCAGGCCTCCCGGCGCCCCCCAGCGCCCTGCAAGTGTACTACGGGGTGATCCGCTCGCCAGCTTCCTCTCCTTCCCAGTCTCTGTCCCGCAAGCCCTATGACCCGAGCCTGCCCGAGCACCCATCCGGGACACTGTCTTCTTCCCGACAGCTCGGGTGCGGGTGCGGGCGCGGGCCCCAATCCTCCGCTCTGTGCTCTGAGTTCTGTTGCCAGTTTATGGTGTATTGCTATAACTGTCACAAAATATGAAAATTTCCTGTTTTTCTCAGAATGAACATTTTAGTAAGAACAAAGTTTAACATTGTTAACGTCTCAAAGGAGACGCAAAATGGGCTCTGCTTAAACATATATAAAATCCATCTTTTCCCATTTTCTATATATGCACTTACTTTCACATTAACGTTTGATTTAAAGAAACAGTAAGGTTTTTACAATAAAGTTTTTATTTTATAAAATAATACATTTTTTTTATAAAGTGGAAAAAAAATGAGCCGTAGTGGAAAGCACTTTTTTTCCTTCTAAAGTTATCTCCTTCCAGATAGTTCTAAACATGTAATTAACATCTATTGTGTAAATTCTACATTTCAAATAATTGTTTCTGAAGTTCTTGGTTATTGACATCTTTGTGAATTTGGAAATAAAGCTCTAAAAATATTCTGTGTATATGGAAATTTTATATTCTTTTGCAAAATTAAATAAGATGTGTCTACCTCAGTCAGGGGCCCACTGGAAACAGGTGGTATACTTAAAACGGGTGAATGAAGAAGATCAAGGAACAGACGGTCTGTATAAGGGAATCTGTAGAGGGCCTGGAAGCATCCTAAATTTTGCGGTAGCTCAGAGCCTAGTCCAGACTGGGAACTGGGAGAAGCAGCTACTGGAAACCAGGATAATGGTAGCTTTTGGGGTGGCCTTGGGAAAAGGAATGAAGCCAGTCAATGTGACCAGAAAATAGACCCTGGAGAAAGAAATCCCTGTACTGGTCCTGTTGCTGACTTTCTGATAGTGCCTCTCATTGGCCAAAGCTGACCACAAAACTTGAGGACAGGGTGCCTGTAGATGATGCCATAGAGAGGAGGGTGGAGAGCCCATCTACTGGGGTAGAGAAAGTCCAGGCTTTTCTATAAATGGCTCCAGAAGGGAGTTCAGCAGAGCCCTTCAGACTTGATTGAATAAAATTGATCTCCATACTTCTTGTGTGACATGTCAAAGATGGTAGAAAGGGATCTTAGCTGCTGTTCTTCTCAGCCTCAGAAATTTTGCTCATGAGGAGAGATCCTGGAGGTCACTGACTGGAGGATGGGCATGATGCCACTGTGGGGGGAGGTAGAGCAGAGAGGGACAGGAGAGAGCCTGGATTCCAGGGGATGGTATCTGAGCCGGTGTGAATCAAGGATCCCGGAAGGGGTGGGGAGCCATACCTCTGAACTCTTCAGTTTTGTGAACAAATGAAAGTCATTTACTATTTAAACCACTTGGGGGGATGCCTGGGTCCGTGGCTCAGTCGGTTAAGTGTCTGTCTTTGGCTCAGGTCATGATCCCAGGGGCCTGGGATCCCATACAGCATCAGCATGGGGCTCCTTGCTCAGCAGGGAGTCTGCTTCTCCCTCTGCTCCTCCCCCTGCTTGTGCTTGCCCTCTCTGTCAAATAAATAAGTAAAATCTTAAAATAAAAACTACTTGAAGTTGGTTTTCTTCTCACTCGAAACACAAGGATTCATAACAGATAACCAGGAATAGAGAAGGCTGCAGATGTGATTGCTGATTGCTTTGGTTGTCATAAGGAAATATCAAATACAAAGTATTTGCTTGGACCAGCAGCATTTGCATTGCCGAGAGATTGTTAGAAATGCCAAATTTCAGGCAATTTTACATCAGATTCTGGTCTAGCACAGTATTTCTCAAACTTGAATGTACATGCAAATCATTTGGGGATCTTGCTAAAATGCAAATTCTGATTTAGTAGGGCCAAGATGCTATATTTCTACCAAATTCCTGAATGAGGCCGACCCCAGATCCCTTATCCATACTGACTTCTTAGAGACCGTTCTTAAAGGGAAAAAAAAAAAAAGCCAACTTCAGGAACAAACACCATAAAGTCATTTCAGGAGGGCCACTAGACTAGACAGTTTTGGGTCATTTTTGCCTGATGGCCAAGTCTGCCCTGCTCTTTATCCCCACACAGCCTGCCCTTCCAACTCTCTGAGGTTATCTTGCTTTTCTCCAAAGTCCTGTAAATGTTCAAATTAGAAGCACAGGTGTGATAGCACTAGGACATTATGCTGCTCATTGAGAGGAGGAGCCAGGGAGATGAACAGTGAGTATGTGTCCCTCCAAACCTGACGGACTTGAGCTGGCACAGCCTGTGTTGGTGCTGGGAGAAGCCCACTGACCCAACCAATGGGCACCTCCACTGATCTCACCCAACTTCTTATTGTTTAATGTTTCATGAATTTATTTCTTGTTTGCTTGTCTGTCTTACAAGATCACACTCAGGCATGTCCTGTAACACAGCAGAACAGAATTAGATATCTGCTAGGCCTTCTGAGTCTCACTATCTCCCATAAGGCCGCAATTCTCAAAGCAAGGTGAGGACTACACTCAGTCTTATTATTTTAAAGACTTATTTATTTGAGAGAGAATGAGAGTGAGAGAGAGAGTGCGGGGGAAGGGGCAGAGGGAGAGAATATCCAAGCAGACTCCTGCTGAGCACAGAGCCGATGTGGGACTCCATCCCATGAACCATAAGATCATGACCTGAGCTAAAACCAAGAGCTGGATGCTCAACGGACTGAGGCACCCAGGTGCCCCTTACAATCAGTCTTTAAAAACAAAAACTCTGGTCTCTTCCTAAGACATTCTGACTTCATTGGTTTGACCTGCTCTCAGGGCGTTTCAAAATTGAAAATCTTTTCAGGTGATTCTAATTGCAGCCATTAAATAGAGGAACATACCAGTATCACAGAACTATGTGAGAAGTCAGTTGCTTATGTATTTATTTCTTCAAATGTTTATTGAACATCTATCATAGGCCAGACACTGTATTGTTTTCCCTGTTTTCAAGGAGCTGGTGGTTTTACATGAGGGACAGGAATGTAGATAAATAATCATTGATGTGTGGTCAGTGTAATAAAGTTCAGTACAAAAATGTTGTTCTGGTAGACAGCAGAGTATGGATTCTTTGTGAAGGGACATGGGATAAAAGTAATAATGACTGGTATTTATTGCGCACTAACTATGGATCAAGAAGTCCTCAGGGAAGTGCTGATGCTTACCTGAGGCCTTGAAGGAGGAGAGACCCAAGTGAGGAAGGTGGGTGGGGGATGGGGAGATATTTCTGAGTTGAGGTTGAGGGAGATGGGGGTGAGAAGGTGAGGAAACTAAAGGAGATTACTTCTGTTTTCTTTGTAAAATTAGGGTGAATCACAACCCAAGGAGATGGTGGGGGGTGGGGTGGGAGGGCTGGAGCCTGGGATTTGAGAAGAGGAGCTCCTGCCCGAAGGTCTTTGGTGCATTGTGGAAGGTTCTTAGTGCACTCTGGAAGGCCCTTGGGGCGCTGTGGAAGGTTCTCCATGCACTGTGTAAGGCCCTTGGTGCCCTCTGGAAGGCCCTTGGTACAGTGTGAAAGGTCCTGTGCTGGGAGTGGTGGTAGTGGATTTCATAGATTGGTTTCCATCTTCAGAGTTTCAGGGTCAGCAGCTCCAGCATAAAACAGAGAGATGGAACTGTAGGATTCTTTCAAAGCTGGGATTTTAGAAGCAGTGGAAAGACAAACAGGGCCAGGGAGCATTGGTGAGATTTTGGCTCAAGCGTTTAATGGAGTTGGGGGGCGCCTGGGTGGCTCAGTCAGTTAAACGTCTGCCTTCAGCTCAGGTCATGATCCCAGGGTCCTGGGATGGAGCCCTGCATTGGGCTCCTTGCTCAGTGGGGAGCCTGCTTCTCCCTCTCCCCCCTCTTGCACGCTCTCTCTCAAACAAATAAATGAAATCTTAAAAAAAAAAGAGTTTAATGGAGTTGGGTATGCAGGAAATCAGTTCTGGATCATGTTAGGCTTGGAAAAAAGGGAGGGAGAAACCAGAAGGACAGGAGAATGCATCAGAGGGGGATTTCAGAGATGATATGGGTCAGGGTGCTGATAATGTGCAAGGTGTGGCTGCTGAAGGGGTCGAAGGTGAAACCACTAGAGTTGTGCAACCAGGGACATGGGATGGGTCCCCCAGTGTGTATTGAACACCCCCCCCCACCGGCCCACGGAAGGAGAGGTGGGTAGGAAAACTGGAATCTTCTCTGTGTATATTTCACAAGACACCCCCACCAGTGCAAGTAGATTTAATCAAGTCATTCAGGGTATAATGGAGGGGGAGTTAGACCAGAAAGCAAAGGTCAGGCCATTGAAATGCAAAATGGAGCAACAGTGAAACAGGAAAATCTCACTCGGACTGGAAAATATGGAGGAAGAAGTGGCAGAAATTCCTAGTGATGGAAGGAAGTTATGTACATCCTTCTGGAAACCAGGAGACAGATTATTTTCAATTTAAGGTAATAGATCTGGAATTCAAAAATTTTGCTGGTGGTGACAGCAGCTCAAGGCCAAGCAAATCAGCAGCTCTTGTCAATTTTGTAATCAATGGTAGAGTTTACAGATAAGTGTTACTAGCAATACCCTGCTTCTGAGAATTTCCCATTTGAATTAATTGCTTTTGATCATTAGGTGCTACTTAAAGTCATTCTTAAACATTTTTTTACCCTCTTCAATCACCTCAGTATTGATACCCCTGAGGCAAAGACCCGGTCACCTGGCATTAGTTATGGTTTTGCTCAGCCTGGAAGGGTGCCTGACTTCCCACACTTGACCTTCCCCTCCCCCAGATCCTAGAGAGCTCCTTTTATCCTAATGTTGAGCAATACTGACTAGACTTGTTATCCAACAGTCACCAGGACAACACCCTCTGTCAAGAGGGGTACTAGATAGTATAAGGTATCTGGTGTATAACTGGAACTCTACAAGATGGCTGGCTTCCTCAGAATTTCCCTTGAGGGGAGGAAAGCTGTGTATGGACATAGGACATGGGTGCTGGAGTCCTCCCAGAACTCTTTTTCCCCAGAGAAGTTTATCTCCAAAAATACAGCTATGGAGACTGTCAGATACACCCCCTACGGAGAGAGACAGAGACTCCCAAAGACCTTCGGAGACAGATGCCATGTTCCACCAACCCAAGGACACCTGAGCAACCTATACCCTCTGCAACCAGGTGATTGTGTGGAGGCAGGAGTCAGCTCTCACTTAGGAGTTCATTACCAATGGCTGAGACGTCCATGTTTGCAACGGAAGGGAGGCCTTCCTCTTCCCAAGTGGGCCCTACATCCTGTTCCACTGACACCACTCGGAAGAATTAAAAAAGGGGAAGACTGAGTTCCTGGCTTTCCCCCAGCTGTCTCCTGGGCTGTACCACTGGGTCTGTGTGGACCAGTAGACCCTAAGACTATCTAGGGGGACCAGGCTCTTTCCACAGTGAGGGAGTTTCTAGGCCTAGCTATATATAGTGAGGTCCCGCACACTCTCTCTCGTTATTCATTTAGTTTGGCCCAGGTTTAAAGCATGAACAATCTCTTCCAGGCACTCCCTATTCTCACTTCCCTCTGACCAGAGGGCCCCTCCTCTTGTCTGACCCGTGGAGGTCAACATCCTTTCTAGCTGATCCGCCCCACTTCCTCCCTCAGGCTGAGCTCGAGGCTGTTTTTTAGCTTCGTTCCTGGAGAAGTGTTTCCTCTGCCCCCTTGCAATATCACATCAAACGTACTGGACTCAGGGTCTTGGGTTATTGGAGATTTGAAAGCAGGAAGATCAGTGTGAACCATGGGAAGAAACATTCCAGCAGAGGTGGGACTTGAAAAACCCATCTACGAAGTGGACAAAAGGGAACCGCCAAAAGGAGAGAAAGAGACATAAATTTGTAGTGCTCCGGACACAGTGGAGAGCCCAGACACAGGGTTTTGGAGAGGGTTTCTGAGGGCATCCCAGGAGGGCTAAGATAATTGGCATACTATGATGAGCAGGCCAAGGGCTCCACAGGCAGATAGACCTGGTTGTGTGTTCCAGAGACCACTAGCTCCTCTACTGGCCCTGTGACTTTGCCAGCCACTCAGAAACTCTGTTTCCTCATCTACAAAATGTGGGTCATAATAGCTACCTGCAGATTCTTTGCAAGGATTGGAAGTATTTGTGCAGCACCTAGCTGAATGAGGCTATGAAGAGGAAATCTAAATTCCTTTAACCTGGTCTTTCCATGGGTGGGTGCAAAGGGGAGAGCTTATGCCCTACCAACCCAGTTGTGTACCTAACAGTGCAGCCTGAGCCTGGAGAGTAACCGGTTTACTGGCCAGTCTTAATTCACTGGGACATAAACACAAGATGGTTTTGTGTTTCTCTCCAGGTATGGCTTTAACTATGCTCTCTTAAATCTCCCTATCTTGCCCTTTAATGAACTCTTGAGAAGATTTTATTACTTTCTAGTTACTTTTAGTTGTTAAAATGTAACTCATCTGAGTTATTTTGAAAACTAAGAAGGTAAAAAGTCAATTCACTGTAAAGTCTCAATCTTAGTTCAAAGCTTATGTCTTCCATTCTCCTCCCCGAAGGCTTAAGCAGAGACCCTATCTACTAGTCCTGGAGGAGGAGGGATACTGCCTGTCTTATAGATATCCCTCTCCCCACCCTCTTTAAGGAAAGCTCCTGCTGTGTGTGTGAGGGGGTTGGTGGTGGTGGTGGTGGAGGTGTGGAGGAAGGACAGGGAAAGGGACAGACGTCTTTATTACCTGGCCATTGTTGATCTCTCTGCTGTTTCTCTGAAAAACACTTACTACCTTCAAAGACCCTATGTGACAAAGTCTGGCTCTCTCGTGGGCCTCATGTAAGTGCCTTAGAACCTCCGCATTGCTCCTTCCTTGAGATGGGGATGAACTGAGGCTGGACTCCTCCATATCTGCTTCTCCTTTCGATCCTTGCCCTGGGCTGTAATCACACAGGCTCTGTGCTGAGGTGCCTGCACCTCAACTCAGCTTTCTTTGCAGCACACCTGCAAGATGGCAAAGACTGGGCCACTTTGCATGGTGTCCACTTGGCCCCAAGGAAATTCATCCATCCATAGGGGTGGTGAGAGTACCCTGGGCTGCCCTTGCTGCCCTCTCCCTGCCCTGCCACTTTCCCTGGAATTCCTTTTCTCTCTCTAGGTGAAATCATCAGGCCTGATTCCAAGCCAGGTGTCAAACCAAGGCCCTGAATTCAATGCTCCTTTATTGCATCCCTGTCAACCTGTCTTTTTAAAATTTTTTTACAATGTATTTCACTTAAAATGATTTATTATTTGATATGTAAGACGTTCAAAATTACATAATATAATAGTATACATCAGTTAACAGATACTTGTTCACCACCACTCCTAAGAAGCAAAGCAAGACAGCAGGTCCCATTGCATGAGTACTTTTCATGCCTGTGTTGGGTAACTGTGAACATCCCTTTGTCCAGTTTAAAAATAATTGGAATTCAAATTGGAATTCTAGTGCATTTGTAGCTCACTTGTGGAAAAAATTATATTTTTATGATGCATTTCTAGCCAGTATTGCCCAAATTGATCTACAGATTCAGTGCAATCCCTATCAGAGTTCCAACTGTCTTTTTTGCAGATGTGAACAAGCTGATCCTAAAATTCATGTGGACATGCCAGCATTCCTACATAGCCAAAACGATCTTGAAAAAGAGTAACGAAGTTGGAGGAATTATATTTCCTAACTTTCAAAACTCACTACAAGGCTATAATCTGGTACTGACACAAGGATAGACCTCTAGATCCATAGAATAGAACTGCTCCTCATCAAATGCTGCTGGGACAAGGGGTTGCCTACATGCAAAAGAATGGGGCTGGGGGCGCCTGGGTGGCTCAGTTATTAGGCGTCTACCTTCGGCTCAGGGCGTGATCCCGGCATTATGGGATCGAGCCCCGCATCAGGCTCTTCCACTGTGAGCCTGCTTCTTCCTTTCCCACTCCCCTTGCTTGTGTTCCCTCTCTCTCTGGCTGTCTGTCAAATAAATAAATAAAATCTTTAAAAAAAAAGAAAAAGAATGGGGCTGGACACCGACCTCCTCTATATATAAAAAAATAACTCAAACATAAGTGTAAGGGCTAAAACTCTAAAACTTGTTGAGGGAAGTATAGGTATAAATGTGTATTACCTTAAAATAGGCAATGTTTTCTCAGATATGATGTGAAAAACACTAAGAAGCAAAGAAAAAATTGATAAGTTGGATTTTATCAAAATTAAAAACTTTTGTGCATCAAAAGGCACCATCCAGAATGTGAAAAAACAAACTGGAACAAAATATTTGCAAATCATATATCTGATATGGGTGTAGGGTCTAGAATATATAAAGAATACTTACAACTCAGCAATAAACAGACAACCCAGTTTAAAAATGGGCAAAAGATTTGGAGACATATATTTGAATATCTGGATAGGCTTTTTTTGGTACTGTCTTTGGTTTTGGTATCAGAATAATACTTTCATAAAATGAATTGGAAAGTCTTCCCTTCTCTTCTGTTTTCTGGAAGACATTGTATAGAATCGGTGTTAACTTTTTAATCAACTGGGAGAATTTTCTAGTGAAACCATCGAAGCAAGGAAAGTTCTTTTTCGAGGGAAGTTTTTAGTTATAAATACAGTTTCTTCAACAGTTACTATTCAAATAGGTCTATTCAAATCATCTATTTCATATTGGGTGGTAGTATGTGTTTTTCAAGGAAGTGGTCCGTTTAAAGTTGCCAAATTTATGTGTATGGAGTTGCTCATAGTATTCCATTATCATCCTCTAAATTTTTTTAAAAAAATTTTTAAGTGATCTCTACACCCAACATGGGATGGGGCTTGAACTTACAACCCCAAGATCAAGAGTCTCCTGCTCCACCAACTGAGCCAGCCAGGTACTCCTCCCTTAATATCCTTTCGATATCTGCAGGGTCTGTATTGATGCCTCCTGTTTCATTTCTGATATTGGTGATTCATGTCTTCTGTCTTTCTTCATCAGTCTCACTAGATGTTTGTTAATTTTATTGATCTGTTCAGAGAAACTGCTTTTTGTTCATTGATTTTTTAAATTCTTTTTTCTGTTTCAATTTCATTGATTTCTTGTCCCTCCCCCATCAGTAAAGTATTATTTATTTTTTTCTGGTTTCAATTCTCCTTTCAAGAATTTTTCTTTGTCTTAGTTTTTCATTTAATTCTGGTGTGTCTTGGCCTGAATATCTTTGAATTTATCCTGTTTTGAATTTGCTCAGCTGCTTTAATCTGTAGGTTTATGTTCTTGACAAATTTGGGAAATTTCAGTTACTGTTTCTTCAAGTACTTTTTCAGCCTTGTTCTCTCTCTTTCTGAACTCTGATTATGTGAATGCTAACCTTAAGTTATAGTCCCACAGATTCCTGAGATTCTGTTCATTTTATTTTTTTAGTCTATTTTCTCTCTGTTCAGATTGGGTTATTTCTATTTTTTATTTTCCAGTCACTGATTCTTTCCATTCTGCTGTTGACCTTTCTTTGCTTTGTATCATTATTGTATTTTTTAAGCAAAATCCACTGAATTTGTTTTGTTATTGTATTTTTCAGTTCAGAATTTCCCTTTGATTCTCCTTTATATCTTCTTATTTCTTTGATGCACCTTTTTTATTTATTTTCTGAGGCTATACACATTTTCATTTGTTTCAAGCGTGTATGTAATTACTCATTGAAGTATTTGTATCATGGTTTTTAAAAATCTTGGTCAGAGAATTCTAGTATCTTTGTCATCTTGATTGTCTTTACTCTGTTTTGGAGGAGGTAATTAAGAGGATGTGACTGCTGGACCTCGAGCTGGACCAGAGCACTCTGAGCACCTCCTCCATCCCCTGTCCTTTGAACTTACACCCTGCTCACATTCCCACAGTAGGAGCTGTTTTCAAGGACGTAGCCTTGAGAGAGAGCAATGAGTTGTTGAGAACTTCTGGACTGAATATGTGACTGAACCAATTTAAGGCCTCTATATAACTTTTTAAGATTCTGGTGGGCCGGTACTAGATCTACTCTTTTTGCAGACCACCCCTCCCAAGATAAGTCTTATATGTATAAGTTCCCAGCTATGTACCTGGAGTGGTTTGTTTCTTTGTTCTCTCCTTGCCTTCTGTGTGCAGGGGCTAGTTTGTGAATCAACATTCAGTTTGAGATCTTCCTAGTTCTCGGTATGTTAAATGATTTTCAGTTGAAACCTGCATATTACATATTATAGCATGAGATTGGATTTTATTTAAACCTGTTTAGCTAGGCTTCTTTGTACCACTCTGGGAGGAGAAAAGAGAAGGCCTCTCATTAGTGCCTAGTGGAGGAATAAGTCCAGGTTTTCCATTGGGCTTCTGTTGACACCTGGGGGGATACCCATTGCTGCTGATTGGGGTGAGAGTTCTGGCTCTCTATGTGGACCCACTGATATTGTAGTGGAGGAAATTGCCTTATTTCCACTAGGCAATTGTGAAAGTCCTGACTTTCCAGTAGGCCACCTCTGACACCACTCCAGTAGGAAAGGGGTGCCTTGTTACTACTGAGGAAGTAGTCCCCTCCAACTAATTTATTCCCTCTCTCTCTCCTTCCCTCCTTTCTTTCTTTCCTTTCCTTTCCTTTCCTTTCCTTTCCTTTCCTTTCCTTTCCTTTCCTTTCCATTTTCTTATTTTTAAGTAAGCTCTAAGCCCAATGTGGGGCTCGAACCCACGACCCTGAGATCAAGAGTTGCATGCTCCAATGACTGAGCCAGCCATGCGCTCCTGTCCACTCCATCTTTCTGCAAGTGGAAATTACTGATCTAAATTTATTTTATCCAGTTTGTCATGTGATCATCTTTGAGTGCCTGTTTTTTTTCAATGATCTAACTTACACAGTAACGATAGTAATAAAAATAATAAATAACACTAATACATTTCTTTCTATATGCAAGTACATACATTTAGTGCCAACATCAACTTCATTGGAGAACTCCTATATTATAGATGCACACATGGAGGAACAGAGCATTTACAGAGCTCACCCGGGGGCTCATAGCTAAAGAGCAGAGCTGGGATTCAAACCCAGGCAGTTTGGCTCTGGAATCAATGCTTTGTTTTTGTTTGCTGTTGAACCCCTAGAATCCAGAATAGTGCCTGATATGTAGCAAGTGTTCTGTAGATATTTGTTGAGTGGATTAGTTGTGACACTGCTGTAAGGAATGTTATTCCATTCCTTGGATTCCTTTTTCTCCCTGTTTTCATCACATCTCATGCCCCTATGTCTCCTTTTTCTTCCTACTCCAATACGTTTGCATCATTTCCATGATGCTTCTTTTTGTCTTATTCAGGTTTAGGTAACTCTTTCCAGTCTTATTATTTATTTTGATAAATGGTGAATGCTTTTTTTTTCATAATTTCCTTTCCAATATTTCTAAAACCTGTCCATCTTCCCTGTAAGCAACTGTGTGGCAGATGAATAGTTCAGGCTCATCTTAATGTATGGAGTCTGAGGGCCTCTAAATACACAGAGGAAAGAAGAGAGCTCAGCTGAACTGTAATGAGGTTTGTCATATGTTGGGTTTACTGCAACTAGTCTCAGGGCTTTCCTCCTCCTATGGAAAGGAACTTCAGCCTTCACATCATTTCCCAGCTCAGCGTGGAGCTTGAAGCATGAATTTCCATCAGGCAAAGTTGAGCTCTGTTGCTTACTTCTGCAGTTTTACCCAAGACTTCCCAGGAGCAATTTCTACTACTTCCAGCTACTCAAATTCTGTGGTTTTACATATAATATGTGGGCATGGGATTAAATATATACTTAATATAAATAAATAAATAAATAAATAAATAAAAATATATACTCTGTGTTTCTTTTTTTAAATTTTTTTTATTATGCCACCATACAATACATCATTAGTTTTCAATGTAGTGTTCCATGATTCATTGTTTGCGTATAACACCCAGTGCTCCATGCAATACGTGCCCTCCTTAATACCCATTACCAGCCTATCCCAATCCCCCACCCCCCTCCCCTCTGAAACCCTCAGTTTGTTTCCCAGAGTCCATAGTCTCTCGTGGTTCAGTGTTTCTTGTCTGAGATCCAAACTTATACAGCAAGATGCTTATCTGATATCTCAACATAGATGTTTAATTTTCTCTGTATCAAAAACTAATTGCTCTGGCATTATTTATTTGATTAGTTCACCCTTTTCTCATTTTTACTTCATAATGCAGCACTTTTTATTTTTAAGATTTTATTTATTGATTTGAGGGAGAAGAAAGAGAGAGCACAAGCAGGGGGAGCAGCAGAGGGAGAGGGAGAAGCAGACTCCCCACTGAGCAGGGAGCCCAAGAGGCACTCCACCCCAGGACTCAGGATCATGACCCGAACTGAAGGCAGATGCCTAACAGACTGAGCCACCCAGGTGCCCCTAATGCAGCGCTTTTAATATGCAAATTTTCTTGATAGTAGATGCCTTTTCAGTTTCTATTTTTTCCATTAATCCGTCTATTTTTGCACCACTATCTTAGGGTTTTAATGAGTCTTCCTTTATAGTAACTCTTGATTTCTGGTGGACAGTTTCCTCCATCTTGTTCTTTTTCGAAATCATATTGGCTATTTTTTTTTAAAGATTTTATTTATTTATTCAACAGAGATAGAGACAGCCAGCGAGAGAGGGAACACAAGCAGGGGGAGTGGGAGAGGAAGAAGCAGGCTCATAGCAGAGGAGCCCGATGTGGGGCTCGATCCCACAACGCCAGGATCACGCCCTGAGCCGAAGGCAGACGCTTAACCGCTGTGCCACCCAGGTGCCCCCATATTGGGTATTTTTGTCCCCTTCACATTCCACATGAATTTCATGATTGGTTTGTCCAATTCCATGCAAGACTTGTTAAGGTTAAATTGTTTTCAGCTTTATTAAGATATAAATTTACATACCATAAACGCATCCACTTTAAGTTTATAGTTTGATGAGTTTTGACAAGCATATATACCTACATTCCCATCACCCAACAATGTTTCCATTACGCCAAAAGATTCCTGGTGCCCCAACCTTGGACCCAGGCAACTACTGATCTGGCTTTATGTCAAGTAGATTAAGTTCATTTTTTTCTGGAGTTTTACATATGCAGAATCATGTTAAATTTACTTTTTAAAGTCGGCATCTTGGCTCAACTGCTGGTTTTGAGATTCATCTGTGTTGCTGTGTCAGTTTTCATTTTATTGCTGAATATTTAGTATTCCATTGTATAGATGTACACAGTTTGTTTATCCATTTATCAGTTGATATTCACTGGGGTTGTTTGGAGATCTGACTGTCATAAAGAGACCTCATATTCATTAATTCATGATCAAATTATGTGAATATATGCTTTTGTTTCTTTGGACAAATACTAATAGAATTATATGGATTATATTAAAAGTATATATGCTTAACATTTTAAGAAACTGCCAAACTATTTTCTAATATGTTTGTGCCATTGTACATTCCTACGACTAATGAATAATAGCTCCAGTTGGTTTAAGTCCTTGTCAACAGTTATTGTGATGGTTTTAAATTTTAGCCTTTCTAATGGGTATGTAGTGGTGTCTTAATTGATATAATTTGTACTTCTCTGATGCCTAATAATGTTGCACATTTTTCATATATTTATTTGCCATCCATATATTATCCGTTTTTATATGTCTGTTCACATGTCTATATCCTTTTTGTTGGATTATTTGTTTTCTTATTATTGAGTTGAGAATAATTTTTATAAATTCTAGATACAAGTCTTTTGTTAGGTATTTATACTGTACATATTTTTTCCTAGTATATGCCTTGCCTTTTTCTTCCTTTCCTTTCCTTTTCTCTTTTTTTTTTTTCAAGTAGACTCCACACCCAGTGTGTGGATTGAACTCACGACCCTGAGATCAAGAGTTGTACGTTCTACTGACTGACCCAGCCAGGTGCCTCCATTGTCTTTTTATTTCTTAATGGTGGCTTTTAAAGAACATACATTTTGGGGTGCCTGGGTGGCTCAGTCAGTTATATGTCTGCCTTCTGCTCAGGTTATGATCCCAGAGTCCTGGGATCAAGCCCTGGTTGGGCTTTGTGCCTGGTCGGGACCTTTCTTCTGTCTCTCCCTCTGCTGCTCCCCCTGCTTGTGCTCTCTCATGCTCTCTCTCTGTCAAATGAATAAATAAAACGTTAAAAAAAAGAAAACTATCTTTTCTCCATCTAATTATATTGGCACCTTTGTCAAAAAAATCAATTGACTATACGTGTGTGTCTATTTCTGGGCTTTTTATCATGTTCAAATGATCTATAATGAACCAATGCTACAATGTATTAAATACTGTAGAATTATACTAAGTGTTGAAATTAGGTAGTATGAGTCCTGCAACCTTGATCTATTTTATCAAAAATTGTATTAGCTACTCTGGTCTTTTTGCTTTTCCCCATATAAATCGTAGCATTCAGTTGGTCAATTTCATTGAACTTGAGTTAAGTCTGTAAATCAATTTGGGGAGAATTGATAGTCTACCAATATTAAGCCTTTCCAATCCATGAACATATCTCTCCATTTATTTAGGTCTTTGATTTCTCTCAACAGTATTTTGTATTTTTCAGCACTTAAATATTGAACATATTTGCTAGATTCATCCCTAAATATTTTGTTTTCTGAATAAATAAAATATTATTGTATTTTAAATTTCAATTTCCAATTGCTTGTTGCTAGTTACAGAAATACAGTTGCTTTTAAAAAATTAAGCTTATGTCTTGTGATTTTGCTAATGCACAATTTGTTCCAGTAGTTTTTTTTGTAGACTATTTGAGATTTTGTTCATAGACAACGGTGTACTCTATGAATAAAGTTTTATTTTTTCTTTTCAAATTTGTATGACTTTTGTTTCTTTTTCTTTGCCTTATTACACTGGCTAGGACTTTCTGTACAACGCTGAAAAAGAGAAGCATGTAAGAGGCTTTCTTCTTTCTTTTGTGACATGACTTACTGACACGTCACCTCCCAAGGGGTTAAATGGACATTTTGTGTTTCTAGGATCTGCCTCCATTACACACCACCTTTAGAGGCAACCTTATTTTGAGAAGAGAGCAGAATGAATTTTAGTTATTTGGGAACAGAAGAGGAGAGTGACTCAATAATTATGGTAACCCTTCATCCTGGAATGGACCCCAGTGATTACGGGTCCCTAGCAGGTAGATCCTAAACATATCTCTGGGGCAGCTCTTCTCCGAGGAGAAAGACCATTCAATCAAGCCCTGAGTTGAGCTCCATGCTCAGCGTGGAGTCTCTCTTCCTCTCCTTCTGCTCCCCAACCCCCCTGCCTCTGGCTCTCTCTCTCAAATAAATAAATCTTAAAAAAAAAAAAAAGAACTTCCCCACAATGAGTTAAAAACAATTCAAAGACCTGAACATATTTCCACTCTTTTTCTTATCAGACTAAAATGCATTTCAGTGGCTATTTCTTAGAGTTATCAAGGGAATAGACTTATTGTGCATGCAGGGGGTGGCAGCACCATTTACCAGGGAGAACCTACTTAAGAACCCACAGTCTTGGGCTCTTTCCAAGGCATTGTAAAATTACTTTACAGTGTCTGATTTACTTTAAAGCTTCTTGTTATTGCAGTTTAGAAACAAAATTTATCCTGCACACATCCTGTTTAAAACAGAATTTTCTCCTCTGTTACACACAGATAAAAAATGCAAGAATATGCATTTCCTAGCATTAGTTCACCTTGATAGTAGAGAAAAATGGAAGCTGGTGCTTTTAATGATCAGGTTTATGGCAGAAGGGGGCACATATCAAATATACATTTGAAAGTATAATTTGGTTATGTCTTGAATAATTTAATGAGGGTGACAGTAAGTTCTTAAGAATATAAAATGAAGGAAAATCTATTTCTTTTCCTCCTCTTCCTCCTCCTCCTTCGTTATTTCTTTCTTCTTCGTTAGAAGTGCTGAATGTATAAGTATTTTATGTATAATATCATGGCACTTACTTAGACATTTAGAAATTGTTTTCCTTCAGAACACACCAGTACATTCCCCAGGCTTTAGGGGCATATAGGGAGCGCACCCTTCCCTGTCTGGCATAGAGACATCAGCAGGAAAAACTAGTGCCTGCTTTAGTGAGCAGCTCAGTTGCAACTGGGACCCTCATGGGTCTCATTTTTTTTCTTTTGCCAACTTGCAGCAGATTTACCTCTTTCTGAAAAATGTATATACACCTATGAGGGGCCCCTATGAGTTTTGTACATGTTACCACGATGTCATGAGAAGACCAAGACAGGAGGGTTACTGAACTGCGCATACCTTTCTTTCTTTGATAGGGTCCTGGGCATTTGGCCCACACCTTTACAGTTTACAAGAATGCTTGTAGAACGTGAGTCAGGTTTTCTGGCTTACGGCTTCTGAAAGACACGTATTCGTATATGTTCACTCTGGAGATGGAGCTAGTTAACAGTGGCTAACATTAATATCAAGTAAAACAAAACAAAACTAAGGGGGTAATATTTTGTTGGACATCTCAAGGAGTTTTAACATAGTCTTGATGATGGTCTACTAAAGTGTAATGAGAGCTAAGTTTGATTGCTTTTTCGGTTTTACTGTGATGTCCTTTCTTAGATAATCCTGAGGGAAATGTTAATCTTGTGTTAAGAATCAGCATACTTCGTGGTCTGGGAATAGGACCTCTGTGTGAGAGAGTGACTTCTTTAACTTGTTCTCACTGATTTCTCCCTGGTGCTTTATGAGGTCTCCCTTCACTTCTCTGGGAGGTCTCTATGATTTTGACCTGGGAATATTTTTCCTCTGCCCTGTGCAACTGCCTACCCTCAGTCATCACAACCATTAGTTAGTTGCTAGAAAAGTTTCTGTTCTTAAGTAAACCTTGGAACTGGTCTTCTTTTGTGCTAACTCTGTTTTCAGGGCAAAGGCTGCATGTCTCACAACAGTTTCCTTTAAAACCATCAACTAGAATTGTGTCATTTGCTGTTTGAAAGCTTATGGTCTTTGTAGAACCTATAACTAAGTTTTAGTTTTGATGCTTTTATGTTCAGATAATTTTTAAAGTGAAATGATTGACACACTTTACTGATGACAGTGCTAGTCTTCCTGGGCAGACTACTGGTTCTGCTCATTCTCTAGACTCTCTTTGAGTCATTTCCCTCATCAGTCAAGCACTCTTCTTCCCTTCTTCTCTATCCTCCCCACTACGACCACCCCAGCTATGGTCTTCTACAATATTTAAATTTTCTAGTTTATTTATTTTTATTTTTTTATTTTTAAAGATTTTATTTATTCATTTGAGAGAGAGAGAGAGAATGAATGGAGGGGAGGGGCAAAGGGAGAGGGAGAAGCAGACTCCCCATTGAGCAGGGAGCCCGATGCAGGGCTTGATCCCAGGATCCTGGGATCATGACCCAAGCTGAAGGCAGACACAACCATCTGAGCCACCCAGGTACCCCTAAATGTTCTAGTTTATAATTTTGTAGCATTCTTAGTTTTGTGTAACAAAAAAATCCATCCCAAATTTCCTTAAGTAACAATGATCTTTTTGACTCACATAACTAAAATGTTTAGGAGTAAGACTTGTTTCAGGCATGGCTGGATCTAGGAGCTCAATAATGTTTTCAGGACCAAGTTTTTTCTTTCTTTCTTCTTTCTTTCTTTCTTTCTTTTTTTTTTTTTTAGAGGAGAGTGTCCATTTCCTTGGAGGTAGATCCATTTTTAGATTTCACATGGAGGCCAAATCACTGAAGCAGTTCCAAAACATATATGACCTGAGAGACCTACAAGACCCGTGGAATGACTACTTGCTTCTCTCTTGGAGGCCCCAGAAAAAATTTTAATGTATTTTATGGACTTTGGGACATGTACTGGTCGCTCAACAAAACACTGAGCTGGAAAATGGTTTCTCTATTCAGGTTTGAGTCTCATGTAGTAGGACATGGACTGATAATTGGGAAGAAGATGGTCTTCCTGAGAGAAATCAGATACAATCACCAGAAGAAGAGTAAATGGATGTTGGGTAGTACTGTAGACTGAGTGTGTCCAGTGGGGCACCTGGGTGGCTCAGTTGGTTGAGCGTCTGACTTTTGATCTCAGCTTGGGTCTTGAGCCCTGTGTTGGGCTCCATGCTGGGTGTGGAGCCTACTTAAAGTAACTAGCTAACTAAATAAGGCCCCAGAAAGCTCCCTTGCCCCTTCCCCTTTCCACCATGGGAGGACGCGGTGAGAAGATTGCTGTATTACTTGAGATAGCTATTATTATGTGAATCATATAGATGAAGAAAGCAATGCTCAGGTAATAAATAGTGGATCTAAGATCAGAATCCAACCCTGTTCAGCTACAAAAATTCTGTTTATTCAGTTTATCATTCCGCTGCCATTATTGTGTATCTGCTGGAACTTGTAACTGCAAAGATACAGAGTTCACTCCAATGAAAGATTTTTATATTGTTAGTTAAAATTGTCTAAATCTTCTTGGGCACCTGGATGGTTCAGTCAGTTAAGCGACTGCCTTCAGTTCAGGGTCCTGGGATGGAGACCTGCATCAGGCTCCCTGGTCAGTGGGGAGTCAGCTTTTCCCTCTGCTCCTCCCCCCACTTCTGCTCTCTTTCTTTGTCTCTCTCACAAAAATAAATAAGGAAAACCTTTTAAAAAATTGTCTAACTCTTCTTGACAAACTCAATACATTGAGTTTGATAAATATAGAGACTTAGAGATTTTATCTCAATATGGATTCTTCTTCCTAAAATTTCTCTGCATCTTAGAAAATGATATTTACATGGCTTGATACAATGTTGTAGAATACAACAGATTCTTTGGTCATTCTCAGTAATTCTTTTCACTCTTACGGTTATCATATCAAATGCCAGTATCAACTTTCAAACTTCTTGGTAAATGAATTTTCTAGGTTGGAAATACTGGTTTGATATTCAATAGCCCTTTAATTCTTCTATAAATTCATGGTCATTACATTGGTTAACATTTTAAGCCTTACAACTATTCTTTATGTCTATGGAGCAGATAGACTGTTTCACAGCTCACAGTACTTAGGTATGTAGAAATGTAGTGTTTATTTCTCTCTGACTGAACCTAACTCTCATAATCCCCACTTCCAGTGATGGCATCTTGATAACTTAGTGGCTTCTTGTGTAAAATCCAGTCTCTGTTGGGCAAATACTGTCAGATGGAGATTTCCTCCCTCCTCTTCCTCTGGGAGATCTGGAAGTCACGGTCTATCATGGAAGGGGTAAATTCTCTGCTGGTGTCTTCCTGGCCTTCCATCTCTGGTGCACTTTCTGCTAGAACACTGGTCTCCCTTTCTGCTCTCCAGAGGATGTCTGTGTTCCTTCTGTCCCAACCACAGGTGTCTATCATATCCCCTAGCCCTCAATCAAGTAACTTCCATCCTTCTCTGCAGCATAAGAACGTTTATTCACTCTGCTATAACCTCTGTGTCCTGGTGGCCTGTCTGAAGCTTTTTTGTTTGTTTGTTTGTTAACTCTCCTAAATTAATTCACTGCCATTTCTAGTCTAATGATTCAAATGTGAATTGGATGTCAAGTCTTTTTTACTTATATATTCTCAGTCCTATTTTGGTATTTAGAATTTTTCCTTGTAAGTATTTTGTTGAGATTGTGGTCGGGTGGTAAGATGTAAACTCTAGTCACAGCTTTTAAAAAATTTCTGTCATTGACTGGTCAGATTTTTAAAAATCACCTTTCACTTGGAAAAAAGCTGCATTTCTCCCTGCATCCTTTCAAACTCTAAAGTACCTTCCATGACTAAAATTAACAACATAGGAAAAATTGGTGTTCGCAAGGATGTGAAGAAAGGGGAACACTCTTACACTGTTGGTGGGAATGCAAACTGGTGCAGCCACTCTGGACAATAGTACGGAGGTTCCTCAAAAAGTTAAAAATAGAACTACCCTATGATCCAGCAATTAACTATTAAGTATTTACAAAAGGATACAAAAATACTGATTTGAGGGGCGCCTGGGTGGCTCAGTCATTAAGCGTCTGCCTTCGGCTCAGGGTGTGATCCCGGCATTATGGGATCGAGCCCCGCATCAGGCTCTTCCGCTGGGAGCCTGCTTCTTCCTCTCCCACTCCCCCTGCTTGTGTTCCCTCTCTCTCTGGCTGTCTCTCTCTCTGTCAAATAAATAAATAAAATCTTTAAAAAAAATACTGATTTGAAGGGATACATGTACCCTGATGTTTATAGCAGCATTATCAACAATAGCCAAATTATGGAAAGTACCTAAACATCCACCAACTGATATATGCATAAAGAAGATGTGAGATACACACACACACACACACACACACACACACACACACACACACTGGAATATTACTCAGCCATGGAAAAAGATGTAATCTTGCCATTTGCAACAATGTGGATGGAGGTAGAGAGTGCTATGCTAAGTGAAATAAGTTGGAGAAAGACAGATACCACATGATTTCACTCATATGTGGAATTTAAGGGGTAAAAAAAGAGAGGTAAACCAGGAAACAGACTCTTAACTATACAGAACAAACTGATGGTTACTGGAGGGGTGGTGAGTGGGAGATGAGTTAAACAGGTGATAGGTATTAAGGAGAGCACTTGTGATGAGCACTGGGTGCTGTATATAAGTGATGAATCACAAAAATCACAAAAAGTTCTACACCTGAAACTAATCTTATACTGTACGCTAACTAACTGGAATTTAATAAAAACTTAAAAAAAAAAAGCACATTCTGTGCTTGAGTTCCCTAGGCTTTGTTCTTGCTAGTTACAGCCAGAAGTTTGGAATTCTAACACAAACACACAGCAAGCAACAGTAGCAGTTATAAAACATTCTCTCGCTTACATCTCTTGTAATGTCTGGGCTTCAAGATTGTTGCCTGTTTACAAATTTCAAAGAGTACATTTAGAACCTGAGAAGCCAAGAACTTGACCCTTCACTGACTCAGAGGTCCCTGCTAGATGGTGGAGAGAATGAACACTGGGAAATGGGGCTAGGAGGTTAGGGAAGGATGCATCTTTCTTTACTTGGTCTAGATTTTATTCTAGTGCTCTTACATCTAACAGCTCTTGTATTCTGAAGTCAAATGTAAAGAAATGCTGTAATCATCATTATAGAACGAAATATTTCTTAAGGAGGATATAACTAGTAGAGTTCAGGTGCTGGCATTGGTGAGTAGAAGGAGGAAAATGTACATTTTTCCCTGATATCTCAGAGTAGATTAGGAGGAAAAGAAGGTAGTGAGAGGTATGTCTAAGATGTGATATGTTGGGATGACAATGAGGGTACTTGAGTTCAAGCTTAATGGTGTCTGCTATGTGTATGAAGTAGGAAGGGGGCTTCTGTTGAGAGTAAAGATAGCATGTGAAAAATATGTGGTTTCAAGAAGATTGCTCTGAAATGATGCATAAATATACAAATGCACTAGAGAAGTGGTTCTGAATCCTGCATAAATCACCTTGGGGTGATTAGCAAAAATACAGATTCTTGAGCATGATTTGTGCATGATTTCCTGAGGCAGAATCTCTGGGGTGGCTGATGGGCTCCCAGTTGATTTTATTGTAACCAGCCTAGTACCAGTCCAGTATGTTTGGGGGAATAGATGGTTGGGGAGGGATCAACAAGGTATAAAATGACAGCGGTGTAATGGGCTAGTTTTTAAAAGACTTCACTGTTGCAAACACTTTGATATCAGTGGAGCTAGACAAGGGGGAACACTGAGCTGAAAATTTTTAATGGTTTTCATGTAGAGAAGATGTTTTCTTTGTAAACTCAAAGCTACCATATGTGGGGACTCTTTAGAAATGGGTTGGCTGATAATAAGCACTGATGTGGAAAAAAACATTTTGGAAAGATGATAAACTAGTTTTCTCCTATTTAATGAACCTAATTTAAATAATTTCTTAATATTAAGATTTATTGCACTAGATGAATTATGAATAGGTTTATCTGCCTTGTTTTCTTCTAACCAGGTTAAGATTAAGAGAGGTCAATATTTTAAGTTGTTGCTTCATAAAAAATTCTAAGTTGGAGAGAGCACTGGAGTAAGACCAATTTATTAGAATCCTTATGCTCTGTTTCTGTGTGGTAGGATAGAATGAGGAGAGCCTGGCCCTCATCATTTCCCATGGTTTTGGGACTCCCTCAGCAGTCCCATTCAAATACCTACCAACTAAGCCTTTTGTTAGGAAGGCACAGAAACGGAGACACTTCAGTGGAATTGAGTGAAGTATAGGTGCCCACATAGCTTTAGCTTGTATTTTCTTTCTTTTTGTTCTGCTGCAGCATGCTTTTATTCTTTTTATCTAAAAGCATTTTATAGTGTCCTTTTGTGACCTCAGGGATAGATCAAGAGAGCTTAGATTTTGGGATTTATGTAATCTCAGCATTACTAGATATCGAGGTGCTTTTAACCCAGGAATTTTTAACTGGAGTCCAGGGATGGTTTCTGAGAGCAAGTGGAATCTCTTAAGTTGTATGCCAAATTTTTTTGTGTGTGAGATTTTCTGGGAAGAAATTTTAAATATTTCCTTAGGTTTTCAGAGGGGCATTTGGCCTCAAAATGATAAAGAACTAAGCAAAAGTTTTGGTGTCAAGTACCAGTTCTCTGTGGGAATTTGACAGTGGCAATTCGTAGTTACTATGGATTCCAGATGCCCTCCAAATAAAATAACAGAGAAGAATAGAAGGTCATCAGATGACACCCTGGGAGTGGACCTTCCCACATTGGATCTGAGGGTTGCTCTGACTGGTTCCTCTCTTAATAGTGCTTCTGTTGCTTAATTTAGAATGTGGGCTGCTAAAGGGTTTGAAGAAGGGACTGGATTAGAAGGGGTTCTTCAAAACATTGCAGGGCAGAGAGTGGTCATGGCTCAGATAACCTTTCACCAAAACCTGTTGTTTTCAGCCAAGCTTAGGCATCACATTGCATGGTCTTATGATGCAGGCATATACACTCAGATCTTACAAACAATAATCTGCAAGACTAATACTGCTTTTTTGTTGCGTTATCTTGAAGCCTCAGGGAGGCTGCCCAAAGGGGTTTTCCTAATAGTCACATAACAATTGAACTTATAAGAGACCATATATTTTTCCCTTGTTGACTAAAAATTACTTTAGAAAATTGCCTTATCCCACTTCCTTTGTTGTTTAGTATATGCGCTACTGAAGTGAGCACTCCTTACCCCAATTCTTAATATATATGAGTGTGAATAGTTATTTGAAAGGGAGGTCAATGGCAAAAGTAAATAATTCTTGAGCATTTTGAGATATCTTGATAAAATTCTTTAGTATATCTGAAGGATTGTATGAGAAGCTTTCCTACAGTAATGAATATAATCCACAAAGAACTCTGTGAAGTAGTGTTATGGCCATTTTATAGATAAGAAAGTGAGTTCCAGATTTGCCTAATTCCACCAGCTTATAAATGGAAACTTGGGATCAAGACCAGATCTCTGATACAATTTCCACAAAGTAAATGTGTCTCTGAGCAGGAGATGTCATGGGGCTAAGACTATGAGGCTAACCCTTTATTAATTATCTCTCTGCTATTGTTTCTCTAATCCCTTTCATGCCATTGTTTCTTCCTCTTGCCTTCACATTCCTCATGTCTTCCCCAATCTAAAACCAACACATTACTTTAAGCCTACTTCCCTTCTTAAGTGAGTGGACTATTTCCTTTCCTTTATGATCAGCTATAAAAAATTGCCTTGACTTTTTGTCTTTTGGCATGGATGAAAATCATTAAGGAAATTCTTCATTAAGAATGTAGTTTATTGGAGCCCCTGGGTGCTCAGCCGTTAAGCGTCTACCTTCGGCTCAGGTCATGATCCCAGGGTGCTGGGATCAAGTCCTGCATCGGGCTCTCTGCTTGGCAGGAAGCCTGCTTCTCCCTCTCCCACTCCCCTTGCTTGTGTTCCCTCTCTTGCTGTCTCTCTCTGTCAAATAAATAAATAAAATCTTAAAAAAAAAAGAATGAAGTTTATTTTGTTTATTGACAACCGAGTTGCTGTACCTATTCCTTAATTCTTCATTTCCCTTTGACTGCCTTTTCTTTGTCTGTAAAAATCTTTTTCTTGTACTAATTTTTCTAATTAATACATTATAGTATTTTAGTATTTGAAAATTCTTGGTAAAATATCTTAAATCAGAAGGGAAGCAGCCAAATCAAAAATATTTCACCATGGGTGACATTAGCAAGATGATAGAATAAGAAGGCCTGAAACCTTCTTTCCTCCACAGACAAACTGAATCAGTAACAATACATGGACAGTTTCCTTTGTGAGAAATCCAGGGAGCAATTGATAGGCTTCTGAACCTGAAAGTAAACATGAAACTAACCACTTTCCAGGTAGGAAAATTGTTTTCTCATTGTAGTCCCCCTCTCCACTGCTCCCAGCATGATATGACTGGAAGGAAACACCCAGCTCTCCATGGAGAGGAAAGAAAAAGCCTGGACTATGTGTCCAATATTCTGATTTTTCTGGGGATTGCCCAAGGGACTGGCTTTTGATGGTAGTTTGGACTAGCATGCAACCACTCAGATAGCCCCTCCTACCAGCTCAGTGCCCATTCACATAGCCCCTCCCACCACCTCAGTGCAGAGCAGGTATAAAAAAAACCCCTCAAATCCTAGCTTATACCTAGGGAAGGAAAAATATGGGCCATATGTCCAATGTTCCAACTATTTTGAGGGCTGACTGAGGTACTGGCTTCTGTCTTGCCTCTCTCAGAGCACTGATGTGACCCAGTATACTTTAGATGCCTGAGGGCCACTAGGAACAAAGGCAAAGATTTGGGCTACTGTGCAATTGCCCTTGTCCTGGGTCAACACAACACCATCAGCAAAGCTCCCAGCCCCTGGCTTATCCTTGGGGAAGGAAAGAGCAGATTGAAACCAATACCCAGCTTTTAGACTTTGCAGATGGTTGCCTGAAACCAGCTTCACTGTCAACAGTCTCAGAATGTAGATGGGACCTGGTATACTATAGATGGCTGGAGGCTACTGAGAATAACGGCAAGAAAAATCTTGAGGTTTGCCACAGCTTCAGAAGACCCACTGTATAGCAGACAGACACCAGAGGGAGCAAGAGATTATGAACTCGGGGCGGGGGGAAGGAAACTGGCAATTCCCTCTAATTGGGAATATACAAACACAAATCCAGAGAAGATGAATACACAGAGAAGTTTTGAGAGATTCCTACAGAATGTCTCTGGCCAAGTGATTGGTGAGGGTCTTTTCCTGAATGAGGTCAGTCCATGAAGAGTGGGAGAGGTGGCTGCATTTTCTAATGAACAGATATCAACACAAAGAGTCAAGAAAAATGAAGAAACGGGGAAAATGCTCCAAACACAGAACGAGATAAAATTCCAGAAAAAACTCTTCTAATGAAAAGGAGATATATGAATTACCTGATAGGGAATTGAAAGTAACTGTCATAAAGAATTCAAGAGAAAAATGCATGAACAAAATTAGAATTTCAACAAAGATATAGAAGATATAAAAAAGAACCAAATAGAAATCTTGGCACTCAAGAATATAATAAGTGAACTGAAAAATTAACTAGAGGGGTTCAACAACACACTCGATCAAGCAGAAGAAAGAACCAGGGAACTCAAAAACAAACTATTTGAAATTATCCAGTCATAGGGAAAAAAAAGAAAAAGAATGAACAAGAATAAGGAAAAATTAAAGGATTTATGGGATAACAGCAAGCAGAATAATGTATGCATTACAGGAGTCCCAGAAGGATAAGAGAGAGGGAAAGGACCAGAAAGTTTACTCAAAGAAATATTGGTCAAAACTTCCCAAATCTTGGGAAGATAATGACATTAAGAACCAGAAATCTTGGTGGATCCTAAAAAAAGATGAACCTAAGGAAATACATATTGAGACACATTATAATTAAATTGTCAAAAATTAGACAAAGAGAGGATTTGAAAGTAATGAGAGCAAAACAATTTGTCATATACAGGGGAATGCCACCTCCATAAGATTATCAGCAGATTTCTTAGCAGAAACTTTACAGACTAGAAGAAAGTGGGATGGCATTTTCAAAGTTCTGAAAGAAACTGCCAACCAAGAATATAATACCTGGCAAAAGTGTCCTTTAAATATAAATGAGAGATAAATACTCTCCCAAACAAAAGCTGAAGGGGTTCATCACCACTAGACCTGCCTTACAAGAAATGCTAAAGGGAGGTCTTCAAGTTGAAATAAAGAGATGCTAAACAGTAACACAAAAGCATATGAAAGTATAAAACTTACTGGTAAAGGTAAATATTTAGACAAATACAGAATTCTGAAATACTGTAATGGTGATGTGTAAACTATTTTTAATTCTAGTATAAAAGATACAAGATAAAAGCATTAAAAATAACTATAATTATAAAATATGTTAATGAATACACAATATAAAAAAAGATGTAAATTGTGACATCAATAACATAAAGTGTGTGTGGGGGGAGATGTAAAATTGTAGAATTGTATGCAATTGAAATTAAGTTGTTTCAGTTTAAAGTAGGCTGTTTTTAACTCTAAGGTGTTTTGTGTAAGCCACACAAAGAAAATACCTACAGCAGATACACAAAAGAAAAAGAAAAGAATCAAAAGTATATCACTACAAAACAAACAACAAAATATAAAAGAAGACCATACAAAAAGAAGAGAGGGACCAAAAAGCTATAGGACAGATGGTCAATAATGAACAAATTGGCATTAGTAAGCTTTTCTTATTAATAATTACTTTAAATGTAAATCAATCAAACTCTCCAATTAAAAGACATGGTTTTTCAAGAGTGGCTAAATGATTAAAAACAAACAAACAAACAAACAAACAAACAAACAAGATCCAATTCTATGCTGTCTATAAGAGACTCACTTTAGATTTAAGAATATACACAGGCTGAATGAAGGTACTATTCCATGCAAATATAACCAAAATAGAGCAGGGGTGATTATACTTATATCAGACAAAATAGCCTTTTTAAAATCAGATTTTATTTATTTATTTGACAGAGAGACAGCCAGCGAGAGAGAGAGAGAGAGAGAGAGAGGGAACACAAACAGGGGGAGTGCGAGAGGAAGAGGTAGGCTCCCAGCAGAGGAGCCTGATGTGGGGCTCCATCCCAGAACACCAGGATCACGGCCTGAGCCAAAGGCAGATGCTTAATGACTGAGCCACTCAGGCGCCCCGACAAAATAGATTTTTAAGTCAAAAAATATCACAAGAAGGGCACCTGGATAGCGCAGTCATTAGGCGTCTGCCTTCGGCTCAGGGCATGATCCCGACGTTCCGGGATCGAGTCCCACATCCAGCTCCTCTGCTGGGAGCCTGCTTCTTCCTTTCCCACTCCCCTGCTGTGTTCCCTCTCTCACTGGCTATCTCTGTCACATAAATTAAAAATATATATATATCAGAAGAGACAAAGAAGGACATCATATGATAAAAGGATCAATTCACCAAGATATAACAATTATACATCCACTGAACATCAGAGCCCCTAAATATATAAAGGAAACATTGACAGAACTGAAGGGAAGAACAATTGACAATGTCATAATAGTGGGAAACTTCAATAATGGATAGAATGAACAAGCATATGGAACCTAATAAGTGTCAAATATATACTTACTTTTTCATCAGTCTCTCCTTTTCTGCTTAATCCCCACAATTCTCTCTTTAAGTGACCTGTTCAATACTGCTAGTTATCTTTTTCTTAAAACCTTCCAAAGTTGATTGGATGGGGATATATAACCCTCCTACTAGAAAAGAGATAGTGAATAATGGCCAACAATAACACAATCTACCAAAAAATAACAGGCAGCTTATTTTAAGCATGAAACACATATACTACCCATGAGTCCTTTGTGAAAAATTACTTGGTAGTATGAAGTCAAATCAAATAAGAAATGAGTCAAAATAAAGAATTAAGAATGGAGAAAAAGTATTTCACATGTTATTAATTCTAAGATTATAGCAAAATCAAGGTTTCTTATAAACAAATCAGAAGCAATTAAAAATTGCAGTAGAGAAATTTCATTCATAATGGTAATATAAAAATGTATATAGGAACTTTATAAGAAATATAGAGACTACATGAAGAATACTTTAGAATGATATTTTGGAAAATAAGACTCAAACAAATAGGAAATATACTTTATTTTTGGATGGTAAAATTACATCTTAATTTTCTTTTTTAGAGAGAGAGTGGAGAGAGGGGCAGAGGGAGAGGGAGAGAGAAAAACAGGCTCCATGACCAGTGTGGATTCCCAATGTAGGGCCTGATCTCACAACCTTGAAATCATGACCTGAGCCAAAATCAAGACTCAGTTGCTTAACTGACTGAGCCACCCAAGCACCCACATCTTAAAATATTTTTTTTAAAGATTTTATTTATTTATTTGAGAGAGAGTGAGTGAACAGGGGGAGGAGCAGAGCAAGAGGGAAAGGAGATAATCTTCAGCAGACCCTGCACTGATCACAGAGCTAGTTGTGGGGCTTGGTAACATGACCCTGAGTTCATGACCTAAGCTGATACCAAGAGTTGGACATTTAACTGACTGAGTCACTCAGGCACCCCCTACATCTTAAAAATTTTTAAACAGCTTTATTGAGGTATAACTGACATACAATAAACTGCAGATATGTACCATATGACAAGTTTTAAAATATTCATACTCCTGTGAAACCATCACCATAATCAAGACAATATTCATAAAATCTAGAACTTTTCATGTGCCTCTTTGTAGACCTTCCTTCCCACCTCCCCCCTCATCTCCAAGCAAGCAGACTCTGCTTTCTGTTACTATAGATTAGTTTGTGATTTCTAGAGTTTTATATAAATGGAATCACATAGTGTACACTATTTTTCTTGGTTTGGTTTATTTCATTCAGAATAATAATTTTTGAAATTCATACATGTAGTAGTTTTATGTAGCAGTAGTTCATTTCTGTTTTTATTGTTGAGTAGTATTCCACTGAATTAATAAAGTGCAATTTGTTAACCCATTCATCTGTTGTTGGATATTTGAGTTGTTTCCTGTTTTTGGGTATTACAAACAAAGCTGCTATAAATACTCAAATTTAAGTTTTTGTATAGGCATATACTTTCTTTTCGCTAGGGTAAATATGTAGGGATGGAGTGGCTGCATCTCAAGATAGTATATATTAAACTTTGCAAGAAACTGACAAATTTTTGCAAAGTGGTTACACCCCTTTTAATTCCCACCAGCAGTACATGAGAGTTCCAGTTCCTCCACATTCTCACCAGTACTTACTATGGATAGTTTTAATCTTAGGCATTCTAATCATGAATGACATAGATATGTAGCATCTCATGTTTTAATTTTGGATTTACCTAGTGGATAATGACATTGAATATCTTTTCACATGTCTATGTGCCACCTATATATCTTCTTTGGTAAGTATTCAAATCTTTGCCATTTTTAAAAAAAATTACTTTGTTGAGGTATTAGAGTTTTTCACATGTATGTCTTTTATCAGCTATATGCTTAGTGATGATTGTCTTCCTGTCTGTGGATAATATTTTCATTCTCTTAACAGTATCTTTTGAAGAGCAGAAATGTTAAAGTTTGAAGAAGTCCAATTTATTAATTTGTTTTTTCTTTTTTATAACAGCTTTTATTGAGATATAATAGACATATATATAATCCACCAATTTAAACTGTATAATTCATTGTCTTTTTTGTATATTCACAGAGTTGTGCAACCAACAGCCCAACCAATTTTAGAATATTTTTATCACCTCAAAGAGAAGTTCCATACCCATCAGAAATCACTTTCCATTTCTCCTCAACTTTCCCAAACTCTGGAAAGCACTAATCTTCTTTCTATCTGTAGATTTCTTGTTACTTTCTCCGTGCTGAGGATTAGCCTAAAATATAATCTTAATGTCTTCTCAGGTCTTTGCTAAGGCTTTCCCTGGGCACACATGGTCACTTCCTAATTTTCCCCATAGAAGCAGTTGATTTTGAATGTCCTGGTATTTAATGTCTGGCTCCCCAAAGAGGGAAAAGCAAAAAAATGATGGGGATCAGAAGGGGCACTGGCACCTTAAATCTCCTGGAAGTCACTTCAGCCAGAGGGGAAGGTGCTTGCAACAATGGGGGAGGCACACAGTCTTGATCTGCACCTCTGTGATCAAAAGCAGCAATCAGTGATAAGAGAACAGATCCCCAGTATCTGGAGAACAGAATCATTTTGCCACCATAGCTACCATAGGCTGTGTGTAAGCCCCTCCAGGAACAGAGCTGCTACTGTCCCAAGAAGTGAAATTGATATTAACTGTAACTTACTCTTCAAGTCTTCCCCTGGAAGTAACAAGAATTTAATAGACTTCACAGTTCAAAAACAGTTACTTAAGACAGATTCTGCCAGCGCAATTGTTGTCTAGATGAGGAGAAAGATTGCTGATGCTTCCTACTCCACAGTCTTTCCAGAATCCTTTACGTCAGTTTTTTTTAATGGATTATGCTTTTAGCATTGTATCTAAGAAATCTTTGATCCAAGTCATGCAGATTTTCTTTTACATTTTCTTCTAGAGGATTTATAGTTTTAGATATTACGTTTAGGTGTCCATTGAGTGTGTGTGTGTGTGTACATGTGTGTGTGCAGCTTTTTTTTTTTTTGTATAAAGTGTGATATCATGTGGATATTAAATAGTCCCAGCACCATTCCTGGATTCTATATTTGTTCCACTGATTTAATTACAACAATACCATGCTGTTTTGATTAATGTAACTTTGTATTGTATCTTGAAATTAGATCATGTTAATCTTTGAACTTTGTTCTTTTTCAGAAATATTTTAGTTATTCTAGGTCCATATGAATTTTAGAATGAACTTGTAAATTTCTACACACTAGTCATCTGGGATTTTGATTGGAATTGTATTGAATCTGTGGACCAGTTTGGGGAGAATGATACTTTAACAATAGCGAGTCTTCCAAACCATGAAGAAAATACATCTTCCAATTTATTTAAGTCTTCTTTAATTTCTGTCAGCAATATTTTCTACTGTATGGTACAGGTTTCTCATATGCTTTATCAGATTTATCTCCAAGCATTTAATATTTCTGATGCTATGGTAAGTTATTATTTTTAAAATTTAAATTTCTAATTTCCATTGCTGATATTAGGAATACAGTTGATTTTTGTATATTGATTTTGTAATCTGAAATCTTGCTAAACTCTTTATTAGTTCTCTATTCTGTAAATTCTATCAGATTTCCTACACAGATTGTGTCATCTGTGAATAATGGTTTTCTTTTCTTTTTTGGGGGGGATATCTGTCGAGATAATGGTACAGGTTTTTTTTTTTTAGTTCAATAATCTCATGAATTACATGGGTTGATTTTTAAATATTAAGCCAGCTCTGTATAACTTGGATAAACCCCATTTGATCATATGGTTATAATGTATGTTCTTGAATTCAATTTGCTAAAATTTTATTTAGAAGATTTGCATCTGTGTCCATAAGGCATATTCATCTGTAGTTTTACTCTCTTACATTGTCTGTCTGGTTTTGGTATTGGGTAATGGTGACTTCATAGAATAAGTTGAAAAGAATTTCTTCTTCAATATTTGTTTTTTTTTTAGAATTTTAATTTTTCTCTTTAAAGTATTTGGTAGAATTCACCAGTGAAGCCATTTAGTTATGCAGTTTTATTTGTGGGAGGTTTTTAAACTATAATTCAAATGTTTATGAAATATATAAGGATATTTAGGTAATATATTTCTTCTTGAGTGAGCTTTGGAAATTTGTGTCTTTCAAGAAATTTGTGTATTTCATCTAAGTTGTCAAATGTATTGGCGTAAACTTGTTTGTAATATTTCCTTATAATCTTTTTAGTAGACTCTGTAGTGATACCACCTCTCTCCTTGGTATTGGTAATTTGTGTTCTCTCTCTCACTCTCTTTTTTCCTGATAAGTTTTGCTAGAGCAGTATCAATTTTATTGATCTCAAAGAATCAGTTTTTTGTTTTATTGTTTTTTTTCTATTGTTTTTCTGTTTTTTCTTAATTTCATTATTATCCACTTTATTTGTTATTATTTCTTTTCTGCTTACTTTAGGTTCAAGTTCTTCTCTCTCTCTCTCTCTCTCCCTCTTTTTTTGTAGTTTCTTAAGGTCGGAACTGGGGCCATTGGGTTGAGACCTTTCTTCCTTTCTTCTAAGTGCTATGAATTTTCTTCTAAGTACTGATTTATTGGCCTTGCTACAAATACTGATGTGATGTGTTTTTATTTTTGTTCAATTAAAATACTTTTACGGGCACCTGGATGGCTCAGTTGGTTAAGCATCTGCCTTTGGCTCAGGCCATGATCTTGGGGTCCTGGGATCGAGTTCCACTCCCCTCCCTCCCCCACTCATGTTCTCTCTCTCTCTCAAGTAAATAAATACAATCTAAAAAAAATATTTTCGAAGTTTCCTTTTGTTTTTTTTTTGATCCACGAGTTATTTAGAAATATATAATTTCCAAGTATTTGGAGGATTTGTATGGATCTCTCTGTTATTGAGAAAGTGGTATTGAAATCTCTGACTACAATTGTGGATTTATCGTTTTCTCCTTGCTGTTCTAATGAGTTTTTTGTTTATGTATTTGAAGCACTCTGTTAGGTGCATTTGCACTTGAGATTCTTATCAAGAATCTTGATAAATCTTGAAATTTATCTTCTTGATGAATAAACATTTATCATTATGAAATGAACTTCCTTAGCCTTGGTATCTTTTGCTCTGAAATGTACTTTGTCTGATATTCATATGCAGCCTCTGCAGATTTTTTCTGACTAGTCTTTGCATGATGTATATTTTCCCCATCCTTTTGGTTTTAACCTATTTCTGACTTTCTAGTTAAAATGGGTTTCCAATTGACAGCATAGAGATGGTCTTGTTTTCATATCAAACTAATAAACTCTGCATTTTAATTATGATGTTTAGATGATTTACATTTAATGTGATTATTGATAAGGTTAAGTATGAGTCTATCTCTAGTTATTTGTATTCTATTTGTCTTATCTATTTTTTTCTGACTTATTTTGGTTAAATCGATTTGTTTTTATGATTCTATTTTTATCTTCTTGTTCAGTTTTTAGCTATAACTCTTGGTCTTTCTTTTTTTTTCTTTTGCCAGATTATCCTTGTTTGTGTGCACAACAGTGTACTATATTCATAAATATTTTTGACCCTTGAATAACACAGACTTGAACTTTATAGAGTCACTTATATGTGGATATTTTCCAGTAAAGATGGTATAGTGTTATAAATATATTTTCTCTTCCTCATGATTTTCTTAGTAATGTTCTTTTCTCTAGCTTACTTTATGATAATACAGTACAGAATACATATAACATACAAAACATGTGTTAATTGACAGTTTATGTTATTTGTAAGGCTTCCAGTCAATAGTAGGCTATTAGTAGTTAAGTTTTTTGTAGTCAAAAGTTATACATGGATTTGTGGCAGCATGGATGGAGGTTGGCATCCCTAACTTTTGCATTGTTCAATGGTCAACTATAATTTGAGAAATAATTTGAGGCTTAAATAATTTTTTTTCTTAGAAGCAGTTTATGTTGCTTCCCTATGTCCTGGTGAAACTAGCACTCTGAGACCATTTTAATCTAATTTCAGGCATTAAGATATTTGAACCAAAGCTTTTCAGTGCCCACAGGCCCTCCAGTTTACCTTTATCCAGACTATTACTTTTTGAAGTCAAACTCAATGCATGGTGGTGGTGGTGGGGAGGGACATTCACTAGGGGCCCAAAGAGCCCCCGGCTCTTATCTAATACTTTCCCCTCTAACTCACGAGTCTTCCCAAACTTCAGGTGAGCACTTCAGCTTCTCCTCTTTCTCTGTAATTGGCCGCTTTTCCCAAGAAAGAAGAACTTAAGTCCCTGGTCCTCTAAACTTGCTTGGTTTCTGACTTGGAAGTTCTCCACTATCTTAGCACTCTGTTGCCTTTGGGTAGAAGTGCTATTTCCAACTTAATTAGTCTGCTTTTACCAGAAAATGGAACCCTAACTGCTATCTTTCCATATCTAGGACTTCATGTATTCGAAGAGTGAGGTTTTCAGTGTTCTGTGTCTCAGGAAGAAGTAATAGAATTACATTTCCAGATGATACAGAGTGATGGAGATGCCTGATTAAGGCAAAAGTGGAGATAAAAGAGAAAGTTCTGTTGTTGTTGTTGATGACCAGAAGCTCTGGCATCCTTGCCCTGCTGCCAGATGATACAGAGTGATGGAGATGTCTGATTAAGGCAAAAGTGGAGATAAAAGAGAAAGTTCTGCTGTTGTTGATGACCAGAAGCTCCGGCATCCTTGCCCTGCTGCCAGGGAGGAAACAGGTGGAAAGAAGGGCACTCCTTTCCTGTTCCTGGTTGGAGCTAGGGCTCTTTTAGGCATACATTCTCACATTCATGTAGCTGTTGGTTGGTATCTCTTTCATAGGCTTGTGGTTATAAAAGAGAGTTTGAATGAAAAAATATTCTGAAAGTTGCTGCTTGACAACTTTTGTTAACAATGAGAGAACCTTGCAGAATATTTCCAACATAGGGGTGCCTGGGTGACGCAGTCGTTAAGCGTCTGTCTTCGGCTCAGGGAGTGATCCCAGTGTCCTGGGATCAAGCCCCACATCAGGCTTTTCCACTAGGAGCCTGCTTCTTCCTCTCCCACTCCCCCAGCTTGTATTCCCTCTCTCGCTAGCTGTCTCTGTCAAATAAATAAAATAAAATCTTAAAAAAAAAAGAAAATTTCCAACATAGGTTCATTGCTCAAATCATCTGCCTTTCTGATTCTGAATCCTCATCTCGCACATAAGAGGTGATCCCTCCTGGGCTCTGACTGAGTAAAGGGAGATGAGATGAAAGTGTGAGCATATAGGTCGGCAAACCTTTGAGACTCACCCAGCCCCTAGATTTTATGCTTCTGGATACTTGGAACCACACAGAGAGTTGTGTCTACTAGAATCTAACAATGATTTGCCATTGACTAGTCATGAGATGGGGAAGCAGAGAGCAGGTAATCTCATTTTAACAATATCATTTAACAATATTTAGTTGTTTTCTGACCTCCTGCTGTCTCCACCCTAAGTCCTAAGATCCTGCATGGAACCAGGAATATGTGTATGTGTGTGTGTGTGTGTGTGTGTGTGTGTGTGTGTGTGTGCACATGTGCATATATTTATATGAGTGGTATACAATAATAATTTATTATTATTAATTATTATTATTATTAATTATCATCATCATCTTTCACAGTTCTGTGGGTGGACTGGGCCTTGCTAGTCAGTTCCTTCTTTGGGTCTCATTATAGGTGTAGAAGGTGGCTGAGGCTGGAGTCATTCTAAACACTGCCTCTTTCACATGTTATGGCTCTTATTCAGAGCACCTATGCTTGACTTCTCCATGTGGCTTGGAAGGAACATATATTTTTACCAAGACCCCAGGGTGATTTTTAGTAAGCTAGCAAATGATTTATGGTTACTTTTGGGAATTACTGGACAACATGAACTTTTTGGTCCCATAAAGTCATAAAATTCTAGAATTCAAGCCATCACTTTTCTTTTGACATATAGGATATTTTATATGTTAAGAGAACACAGGTATTTCTCAATTTCTCAAAGCAAAATGTCATAATAAGACACAATTTCCAAGCATAAAATTATCAGAAATTCTAATAAGAAGCTAATAGAATGCTGACCAATTTAATTCTGTTCAATTGGACATGCCTTGATTGAGTCATTTCCATGTACAAGATACTGTTCTAAGAGTGGGGTAGACTTGTCTTTATTTTTATGGCCGCTAATGAAGGTTACACATTGTCTAGAGTAGTAGTACATTTAAACTGGTTCTGCATTTCCCTGAGACTCGAACTCCAATGGCTGCCTTCAGAATAGTGAGTCTGGGACAGGAGAGAAAGCAAGACACTTATGGTGATGGAGCTTCTTGTGAGGCTACCTGCTGTGTTTGGGTTGTAGACTGCCTTGTATATTGGGCCAACACTGGAGATAGCTATAATGTCATAAAGTCTCAGGGATGTTTTATAACATCCTTCCAACATTGTAAGGTGGTGTCTATATGACCATTGCATTGGCAACTTTGTGCCACCCACTTGACAGGCTTCTGCTTCACTCTACCTACTTTTAGCATTTAGGGCCAGTGGATACCATCACTGTATAAACATTTTGTATCTTTTTAGAAAACATTTTTAATTAGCCCCTAATTAATACATCATTAAGCAAAATCTGATTCTTCCTTGGGTCTTCTGGACACTTCAAGCATTAAAAGGAAAAATTTAGGTAGTCAATTCTTACTTTCCATCTCATCATACTTTCCAAACATAACTTGATGGCAGATGCCATAAAATTTTTAAAAAAGATGGATAATCTCAAATTGATTCTTACTAAAATGAGTTTTTAAAAAGAGAAACTAGATGCTTCCTCATATTAAACAGAAATAGGCCAACTTAGTAAAACCTAAAACTTAGTAAGACCAAGTGATGAATAACAATATTGTGGTAATTCATATAAACAAACTATTATGTTGTTTAATGATTCCTATTTCCTGATTTAGAATTATGACAATATGCAGGAATTCTCATTTTCTTCTGTGGAATGAGAAATTTTTATGGATTTTCATGATTCAGTTTAAAGCAAAAGGAAATGTGTTTCAGACATTTTCCTTGAACATTCTCCTTCTGGGCAGGAAATAGGCAGTGTCAACCAAAAATGTGGGAGGTAAACCTTCCAGTGTGACAAAATATCTACCTCCCCTACGTGATGTATTTTCTTTTTCTTTGGTGTTACTTATGCACAGTTGAACCAAAGCCCAGTAACACCTCAGTATCAAGGAGAAAGCAAGTCAATCTACCATTGAAAGTGATTAGGGATGGGGTGCCTGGGTGACATTTGTTTAAGCTTCTGACTCTTGGTTTTGGCTCAGGTCATGATCTCAGCAGTGAGGAGTCAGCTTGGGCTTCTCTGTCTCTCTACCTCTGCCCCTTTCCCCCTGCTCTCTCTCTCTCTTAAATGAATCAGTAAATCTTAAAAAAAAAAAGTGATTAGGGAATGAATTGCATGCATAGAGCAAGCCTAAACCATTTTTACTGAGGTAAGAGCTTCAGAACCTGCCTTCTTTGCAGAAATGAAAGGCAATCTGTTCTTTAGGAGCAAAGGTTATATGACAATTGAACTCTGCTGCTCACTCATCGGATGCCTTTAGGTAAATCTCATCTGAGTTTTTCCATCTTTAAATATAAATAATAATAATAGACAATTGAACTCTGCTGCTCACTCATCGGATGCCTTTAGGTAAATCTCATCTGAGTTTTTCCATCTTTAAATAGAAATAATAAAAAAATAATAGAATTACCTAATAATTAGGTAAATCTCATCTGAGTCTTTCCATCTTTAAATAGAAATAATAAATAGAAATAGAATATAATAATACCCAGGGGCGCCTGGGTAGCGCAGTCGTTAGGCGGCTGCTTTCGGCTCAGGGCGTGATCCTGGCGTTCCAGGATCGAGTCCCACATCGGGCTCCTCCGCTGGGAGCCTGCTTCTTCCTCTCCCACTCCCCCTGCTTGTGTTCCCTTTCTCGCTGGCTGTCTCTCTCTGTCAAAATAAATAAATAAAATCTTTAAAAAAAAAGAAATAATAATATTGAAATTTCTGTAACATATACATGAGATAATGTATTGGAAATTTTTTTTAATTCTCAAAAAATACTATACACATCTAAACAGTGGTACTAACACCATTCTAATTGAAATGCATTTCTATTTTATTTCATAGCAGTACTCATATTTGCAAATAATTGCATATAAATTCAGGTCTCTGAAAGCAATACTATCTCTGAGGAGCCCAGTTTGAGTGTTTCATTTGCATTTTTTGCATTCTTAATTCTGCTATATTGTTTCTTTTTCTTTTATTGTTAAAACACAACTATTCATTAAATAAATATTGATTACTTACTATTTGCAAGGCACTGTACAGTTCCTTGCGGGGCATGCAAAATTGATGAAACACTGTTCTGTTCTTCACTGAACTTACACTGTTTACATTACCTTGGAAATTTACATTTTAGTATTAGACTGATTTGTGGATTTTATAGGTGTGCTTCCTGAAATCATTCCTTGTATGATGAACAAAATTGATCATAGCTTGAATGTTGAGATTTTCAATGTAACAGCTTTAATCAGATAACATAATGTGTTTCTTAGAAAGGAAGTTCAAAAGGACCAATTCTGTTAGATTGCTGACCTTGACCTCCTGTGGCCAAAAATCCTGTTTCCCTGTGTTTTTAAAGGAAACACGTTTGAGAAAAGCTCCCAATCCCAGATTCAGTGGTTTTCCTTAAAGCCTGTTTGGAGAGACAACAATGGAATTCTGGGAGAGATCTGACATAAGCGGATTCATCTGATCCCTCTCAGGAGAGAGAGGTGTTTGTTTATTCTGCACAGAGCACTATATTTCTATGCATGTGCTATTATTAGAGACCTTTGAAGTAGAAAAGTCATATGTCATAGACCTCCTTGTGATTAAAAACTTTAAGGTTGTTTATCTGATGTGTATGTAGAGTACATAGAAAAAGAGAAACACCTGTTTGTTGAAAATGGACTCTGAGGAATTAGGGAGCAGAAGTTTGTAAGTTTTGATTCTCTATATAATGCTGCATTTATTTTACATCATAAGCTGATTTTCAAGTGTTTGGATAGATGGCTTTAAAGAGGAAAATATGATTGCATCTGGAACCCAGAAGTTTATATAGAAAGTTGTGTGGTATCTAGAAATTGTGTGGGACTGGACGTTAGCTGAGAATAACCCCTACCCTGACTATAAACATTGTGAACATCAAATGAGATAAGCCATATGAAATTGCTTTCAGAGCATAGCTATTGAAAAACTAAGACATTTCTTATGTCTTTACCTCAAGCATCACTTATTTTCAAAGATCTTTTAGAAATTCAAAACAAAACACAAAATATTAAAGAAATGATATGCAATTTGTTTTTACCTCATGGCAATATACTGTAGACTTTTTTTTACATGTGAACCTATATTGCATTTTTAAAATTAGATGCTAAATACTATTTCCTTATATGAAAGTAAAATATACATCCTGTATTGATAGATATTTAAATAATTTTGTTGGATTACTAAAAAGTAAACGCTATGTCAGCATTCGTGTCACATATACTTATTTTTATTTATTCTCGAACATCTCATTGAAGATAAAGGATACGAAACAAAAGGAAAGACTCATGCAAGAGGATATATTATTAAAGATATGGGCTAATTTTATTTATAACTATGGAATAAAATTTTACATCAGACAATCCGGGAATCAACTGTTAGGGTAAAGTCATTTCAAAATTGTAAGAGACAATCCACCTTGGCTTCTGCATCTATTTTTTTGAAATATTTTGTTTATTTATTTGAGAGAGAAAGATATATATATATAGAGAGAGAGAATACATGAGCAGAGTGAGGGGCAGAGGGAGAAGCAGAATCTGTGCTGAGCATAGAGTCCAAAGTGGGGCTTGATCCTGGGACTACAGGATCATGACCTGAGCTGAAGGCAGACGCTTAATGACTGAGCCACCCAGGCGTCCTTGGCTTCTGCATCTAGGAAGATGAGGTAGACAACATTTTCCCTATTTCTCTTGCCAACTAAAAGCATTGGACACTTTATGTACACAAAATAAATGTTAGATGACTCTGAATGATGAAGAACGGAAGGTAGACTGGCTAAGGACATTAGAACCTAGACTTTGTTTTGTCTCATGTATCTGAGATTGGGCATTAGAGAAACTGGCAACCTGGAAATGCCAGTGGACACAGACTAAAAAAACCCCAAGATAAGTCTTCAATCTCTAATCAAAAGGCCAAGAAAAGGACACCATAGTAAGAAAACTTTTAGATAATATCTGCTCTATTCCAAGCAAACACCATAGAAAAATTGCAGTGCCATCTCCTTGCATTGTCCTGGCAGCAAATACCTAGACTTCCATCCTTGCCATCAGGTAATGAGATGCTCCCACCCCACTGATGAAGTGTCAGTGAGCTGAGTGGGGAAGACACACACACACACACACACACACACACACCCCAGCCCTGCCTCCCACAATGTCAGTGGAAATAACATGGAATGACTGGACTTCCACACTTCCCCCTTGCTAGTGTCAGAGGAAGCCAAGTGAAAGCCAGGGTTTTGACTGCTGCTAAGTAGTAAGGAGATCATCCTCTATAGTGTGAATGTAGACCACCTGGGCAACAGTAATGAAGTGAAGTGCCTTCCCCAGGTGTCAACAGAGGTCAAGTAGAAAACTTGGTATTAATGAGTGGCACCACCAGAATGGTGTTAGAGGAGACCCGCTAGAACATAAGATTTAAATAAGATCCAGACTCCATAACATCATGCTCCAAATGTCCAGAGTTCAGTTGAATATCACTCAACATATCAAGAACCAGGAAAATACCAATTAGAATAAAAAAGGTAATTAACAGAAATCAAAATTGAGATGATACAGATATTAGAATTATCTAACAAAAATTTTAAAGCAATTATCATAAATGTGTTTTAATGAGCAATTATAAACATTGTGAAACAAATGAAAAAAATCAGAAAGTCTCAGGAAAGAAATAAAAAATGTCGGAAAAGAAATAGAACATATAAAGACGAACCAAATGGAAATTTGGAACTGAGAAATATTATAACAATAAAAAAATGAACAAAACCCCCCACAAACTTAACGGATGGGCTGAATAGCAGAATGTGGACTACAGATAAAGGAATACATGAAGTTGAAGACAGCACAATAGAAGTTATTTAATCTGAATAACAACAACAACAAAAAACTAAAAATAATGAACAAGGCCTCAGTGGTATGTGGGACTATAAAAAAAGATCTAAGATTCATGTCATCAAAGTGCCAAAGGGAGAGAAGAGACCAGGTGAGGTTGAAAAGTATTAAAAGAAATAATAGCTGAAAAGTCCCCAAGTTTGTCAAGAGACATAAACCCACAGATTAGAAAAGCTGAGCAATCGACAAAAAGGAGAAAATAAAATATTTCTGTGCCAAGACACATCACAGTCAAACTTTTGAAAGCTAAAGACAAAACAAAACAAAACAAAAACTTGAAAGTGGGAAGAGAGAAATGCTGCATTACCTATAGGGGAAAATCAATCCAAATGATAGTGGACTTCTTGTCAGAAGCAATGAAGACCAAAAAGAAAGGGCACAACATTTCAAGAGCTGAAAGAAAAGAATTACTAACCCAGAATTCTGTATTTCTTGTGCTCTTAAACAAGGGAAAGAGAAAAAAAACCACCTAAGGAGGGACAAAAAAACTGAGAAACACTTGTGAGGTTCACAGTAGAGAGGCAACAGCTTACTAAAAGACTAAAACCTAAGCATAAGACATAAAACTCTTCTCTGCCCACCCCCTACTTCACCACTACATTACTAAATGTCTATTTTAAACAGTTACTTTTACCAAGTACATCATATCCAGCTATCAAGAAAAAAACTTATAATGCATACTAAAAGGCAAAAAACGCAATTTGAAGACAGAGCAAGCATCAGAAACAAATACAGCAGAGATGTTGGAATTATCAGATCAGAAAGTTAAAACAACTATGATTAATTTGCTAAGGGCTCTAATGGATAAAGTAGACAACATGCAAGAACAGATGGACAATGTAAGCAAAGAGAAGAAAATCCTAAGAAAGAACTAAAAAAAAAAAAAGCTAGAGAAAAAAAAACTCACTATAATAGAAATGAAGAATGCCTTTGATGAGATTATTAGTAGATTGGATAAAGTTGAGGGAAGAATATCTGAGTTAAAGGATATATAAATAGAGTCCTTGAAAACCAAAGGAGAGAGTATAAAGATTGAAAAAACAAAACAGAATATCCAAGTATTCTATGAAAACTACATGTAACATACATGTAATGGCAATGCCAGAAGGAGAAGAAAGACAGAAAGGAGCAAAAAAAAAAAAAATTGACACAATAATGATTAAGATTTTCCCCAAAATTAACATCATATCCAGGAAGCTCAGAAAACACCAAGCCGGAAGGCTTTAAAAGCTGCAAGTGAGAGGGAGGGACTTAAGATGGCGGAGGACTAGGGGACCCATTTTTCAGCCGGTCCCCTGAGTCGAGTTGGGTAGGTACCAGACCAGCCTGAACATCCACGGAATCAGCCCGAGATGCAGGAAGATACATCTGGATCTCTACAAATGAACATCTCCAGTGCTGAGTATTGAGGTACGAAGCAGGGAACCATGAAACTGCGCACAGATATCGGAAGATAAGCGGAAGGTGGAGGGAGCCACCGCTTTTGGGCGCTGGGAAGCGGTAGCCACCTGCACGGGGGAGCAGGCGGACTCACGGACTGGCACCCACAAGAAAGCAGACTGAGACCGTGGGCCTGGGAACGCGCGCCACCAGACTGAAAACCGGAGCTCCGGTGTGCTCACTGGAACCAGACTGAGACCGGGAGCTCCAGCAGCGCACGGGGGTGGCTAGTGGCTGGCGGTGTTAGAAAAACAAAGGACAGAGACGTGCCAAACCTGGAAGTGAGGGATGGGATGCCAGGTGTGGGGCGCACATCCTGGGATGCTGCAGGGTTGAGCAGCACCAACAGAAACAGAGTTAAAGTGGCCAGAACATCAGTGGAGAACAGTCCGCGATCCCTCTGTTCTGAGACAGAGTCTAAGATTCGGCCACTACTGCTCTGACTCTCAGAAGAGGCACAGAAAACCGCCAGGGAAAGCTGCCAGAGAACAAAAGCCTGGAAATACAGGCTCACAGTGTGCCCATCCCCATTCCCCCTCACAGGGGACATGGAGATGTACCGAAACAGGGTTGCATGAGTATTGGCATGGCAGGCCCCTCCCCCAGAAGGCAGGTTGAAAAATTAAGAAGCCCACATCCCTAAGATCCCTATAAAACAAGGGCGATAGCATGGGTCCCGGTCAATAATTTGGGCTCTGGACAACCCCACAACCTCTCCTCATCAGAATGACGAGAAGGAGAAATCCCCCCCAGCAAAGAAAAGACAATGAGTCTGTGGCCTTTGCCACAGAACTAATGGATATGGATAGAACCAAATTATCAGAAATGGAATTCAGAGTAACAATGGTCAAGATGATGTGTAGACTTGAAAAAAGTATTTATGAAAATGTTAATGAGAATATAGAATCTGTAAGGGCAGAAATGAGAGTGAATCTGGCAGAAATTAAAAATTCTATGAGCCAAATGCAGTCAAAACTAGAGGCTCTAACGGCCAGGGTGAATGAGGCAGAAGAACGTATCAGTGAATTGGAGGATGGGTTAGTAGAAGACAAAGCTAACATAGAATCTGGACTCAAAAAAATCCACGCTCAGGAATGTAGGTTACGGGAGATTACTGACTCAATGAAACGTTCCAATGTCAGAATCATCGGCATCCCCGAGGGGGTGGAGAAAAATAGAGGTCTAGAAGAGATATTTGAACAAATTGTAGCTGAAAACTTCCCTAATCTAGCAAGGGAAACAAACATTCGTGTCCAAGAGGCAGAGAGACCCTCCCAAGCTCAACCATGACAAAAACCTACACCACGTCACGTCATAGTGCATTTCGCAAATATTAGATCCAAGGATACAGTATTGAAAGCAGCCAGGGCAAAGAAATTTCTCACATACCAAGGCAAATGTATCAGAATTACATCAGACCTGTCCACACAGACCTGGAATGAGAGAAAGTGTGGGGGGGGGGCATTTTTAAAGCTCTTTCAGAGAAAAACATGCAGCCAAGGATCCTTTATCCAGCAAGGCTGTCATTCAGAATTGATGGAGAAATAAAGACCTTCCAGAATTGCCGGTCATTGACCAATTTTGTAACCACAAAACCAGCCCTACAGGAGATATTAAGGGGGGTTCTATAAAGGTAAAAAGGCCCCAAGAGTGATACAGAACAGAAAGTCACAACTGATAGAAACAAAGACTTTCCTGGCAACATGGCATCATTAAAATCATATCTAATAATCAGTCTCAATGTAAATGGCCTAAATGCTCCCATAAGAAGCCACAGGGTTGCAGATTGGATAAAAAGACATGACCCATCCATTTGCTGTCTACAAGAGACTCATTTTGAACCTAAAGATACATTCAGACTGAATGTAAGGGGATGGAATGCCATCTTTCATGCCAATGGACCTCAAAAGAAAGCTGGGGTAGCAATTCTCATATCAGACAGATTGGATTTTAAACTAAAGACTATAGTTAGAGACACAGAAGGGCACTATATTATTCTTAAAGGATGTATCCAACAAGTGGATATGACAATTATAAATTATGCCCCCAACAGGGGAGAAGCAAGATACACAAGCCAACTCTTAACCACAATAATGAGACATATAGATAAAAATACACTAATAGTAGGAGACCTCAACACTCCACTATCAGCAATAGACAGATCACCTAAGCAAGAAATCAGCAAAGAAACAAGAGCTTTGAATGCCATACTCGAAGAGTTGGACCTCAGAGATATATATAGAACACTACACCCAAGAACCAAAGAATACTCATTCTATTCTAATGCCTATGGAACATTCTCAAGAATAGACCATGTTCTGGGACACAAAACAGGTCTCAACTGATACCAAACGACTGAAATTATTCCCTGCATATTCTCAGACCATAATGCTCTGAAATTGGAACTCAACCACAAGGAATAATTTGGAAGAAACTCAAACACTTGGAGACTAAGAACCATCCTGCTCAGGAATGATTTGATAAACCAGGAAATCAAAAATCAATTTAAACAATTTATGGAGACCAATGAGAATGAAAACACAATGGTCCAAAACCTATGGGATAATGCAAAGGCAGTCCTAAGGGGGAAATACATAGCCAACCAAGCCTCACTCAAAAGAATAGAAAAATCTAAAATGCAGTTTTTATATTCTCACCTCAAGAAGCTGGAACAGCAACAGAGGGACAGGACTAATCCACGCACGAGGAAGCAGTTGACCAAGATTAGAGTAGAAATCAGTGAATTAGAAACCAGGAGTACAATAGAGCAGATCAACAGAACTAGAAGCTGGTTCTTTGAAAGAGTAAATAAAATTGACAGACCACTGGCAGGACTTATCCAAAAGAATAGAGAAAGGACCCAAATTAGTAAAATTATGAATGAAAAAGGAGAGGTCACAACCAACACCAATGAAATTGGAAGGATTATTAGAAACTTTTATCAACAGCTATATGCCAATAAATTAAGCAATCTGGAAGAGATGGAGGCCTTCCTGGAAACCTATAAACTACCAAGACTGAAACAGGAAGAAAATGATTTTTTAAACATGCCAATTAATTTTGAAGAGATTTAGTCAGTGATAAACAACCTTCCAAAAAAAAAAAACTCCAGGCCTGGATGGTTTTCCTGGTGAATTCTACCAAACATTCAAAGAAGAAATAATACCTATTCTCCTAAAGCTATTTCCAAAAGTAAAAACAGAAGGAAAGCTACCATACTCATTCTATGAGGCCAATAATACCTTGATCCCCAAACCAGGCAAAGACCTCGTCAAAAAGGAGAATTACAGACCGATTTCCCTAATGAATATGGATGCCAAAATCCTCAACAAGATCCTGGCTAATAGAATCCAACAGTACATTAAAAGGATTATCCATCATGATCAAGTGGGATTCATCCCTGGGATGCAAGGGTGGTTCAACATTTGCAAATCTATCAGTGTCTTAGATTTTATCCAGAAAGAAAAATTCAAAAATCATATGATTCTCTCAATAGATGCAGAAAAAGCATTTGACAAAATACAGCATCCTTTCCTGATTAAAACCCTTCAGAGTGTATGGATAGAGGGTACATTCCTCAATCTCATAAAAACCATCTATGAAAAGCCTACAGCAAATATCATTCTCAATGGGGAAAAGCTGGAAGCCTTTCCCTTAAGATCAGGCACACAACAAGGATGCCCACTCTCACCACTATTATTCAACATAGTACTAGAAGTCCTTGCAACAGCAATCAGACAACAAAAAGGGATAAAATGTATCCAAATCGGCAAAGAAGAAGTCAAACTCTCTCTCTTCTCAGATGACATGATACTCTATATGGAAAACCCAAAAGAATCCATGCCCAAACTATTAGAAGTTATAGAGCAATTCAGTAATGTGGCGGGATACAAAATTAATGCTCAGAAATCCGTTGCATTTCTATACACAAATAACGAGACTGAAGAAAGAGAAATTAGGGAATCCATCCCATTTACAATAGTACCAAAAACCATACGTTACCTTGGAATTAACTTAACCAGAGACGTAAAGGACCTATATTCTAGAAACTATAAATCACTCTTGAAAGACATTGAAGAAGACACAAAAAGATGGAAAAATATTCCATGCTCATGGATTGGAAGAATTAACATAGTTAAAATGTCCATGCTACCCAGAGCAATTCAAACTTTGAATGCTATCCTGATCAATATACTGATGACATTTTTTAAAGAACTAGAACAAATAGTCCTTAAATTTGTATGGAACCAGAAAAGGCCCCGAATCACCAAGGAACTGTTGAAAAGGAAAAACAAAGCTGGGGGCATCACAATGCCAGATTTCAAGCTGTACTACAAAGCTGTGATCACAAAGACAGCATGGTATTGGCACAAAAATAGACACATAGACCAACTGAACAGAATAGAGAACCCAGAAATGGACCCTCAGCTCTTTGGGCAACTAATCTTTGATAAAGCAGGAAAAAACATCCAGTGAAAAAAAGACAGTCTCTTCAATAAATGGTGCTGGGAAAATTGGACAGCTATATCCAAAAGAATGAAACTTGACCACTCTCTCACACCATACACAAAGAAAAATTCCAAATGGATGAAAGACCTCAATGTGAGACAGGAATCCATCAAAATCCTAGAGGAGACCATAGGCAGCACCCTCTACGACACTGGCCAAAGCAACTTTTTCATGACACATCTCCAAAGGCAAGAGAAACAAAAGATAAAATGAACTTGTGGGACTTCATCAAGATAAAATCTTCTGCACAGCCAAGGAAACAGTCAAAAAAACTGAGAGGCAGCCCACGGAATGGGAGAATATATTTGCAAATGGCACTATAGATAAAGGACTGGTATCCAAGATCTACAAAAAACTTCTCAAACTCAATACGCGAGAAACAAATAAACAAATCATAAAATGGGCAGAAGATATGAACAGACACTTTTCCAATGAAGACATACAAATGGCTAACAGACACTTGAAAAAATGTTCAAAATCATTAGCCATCAGGGAACTTCAAATCAAAACCACACTAACATACCACCTTACACCAGTTAGAATGGCAATAATTGACAAGGCAAGAAACAACAATTGCTGGAGAGGATGTGGAGAAAGGGGATCTCTCTTACATTGTTGGTGGGAATGCAAGTTGGTACAGCCACTCTGGAAAACAGTGGGGAGTTCCCTTAAAAAGTTATAAATTGAGCTATCCTATGATCCAGCCATTGTACTACTGGCTATTTATCCCAAAGATACAGACGTAGTGAAGAGAAGGGCCATATGCACCCCAATGTTCATAGCAGCATTGTCCACAATAGCTAAATCGTGGAAGTAACCGAGATGCCCTTCAACAGATGACTGGATTAAGAAGTTGTGGTCCATATATACAATGGAATATTACTCAGTTATCAGAAAGAATGAATTTGAACATTTTTTCAACTCTCTCTCTGTCAAATAAATAAATAAAAATTTTAAAAAACAACAAGAACAACAACAAAAACAACCAGACAATGGGATATTACTTAGCATTGAAAAGAAATGAACTATTAAGCCCCATGAAAAGACATAGAGGAAACTTAAATGCCTATTACTAAGTGAAATAACTCAATCTGAAAAGGCTACATACTATATGATTCCAGTTATATGACATTCTGGAAAAGGCAAGAGTCTGTAGACAGTAAAAAGATCAGTGGTTGCCAGGGTTATGGCAAACCTCATTTGGCTCTCAGGCCTTCAGTTTGTGACTACAACTCTAGGGTTAGGTGTCTAATCTTGCTCTCACAGATTAGTTAGTTATACTTCTGAAACCTACACCTGACATGGGCATTGGCAGATCTGCCCAGTTCCATTTCCTGGTTGGAGTTGAGAATCGAACCTGGTGCCTGCTCCTGGGTTCCACACTGCCATGTTCTGACCATAGCAATGAGATCCAGTGTGGTGGAAAGATGGACTTGGGGTCACCTCTCAGCTGTGGCATTACTAACTAGCGGTTCCCAAGGGATATTTTGGAAAATGGAATGAGTGTGGACTTTGAAGTCACATCAAAGAAGAATCCTCTGAAGGCAATAGTCTTAAAATTATGAGTGAAAATTCATAGTTTAATGACAGGCACCTGGGAAGCTCCACTTTTATAAGGTAGTGGTAGTCATATTTAAGGCTGGGATAAATATTACATGAATTCACATGGCAAAAAGCCTCACATACCATGCATGGTAACGTAACACACAAGTTCAAGAAAAAGGTCAGTTGCTAACTAGATCCTGGTACATGAGCCCTAAATGACTACATTGCAGGAATTTGATACATTTCTGAATAGAAAGTAAATATAGTAATAAATAGTTGACAGTTTTTTAAAAAAGGGTAACTTCCAATAAATTGATACATATTTATTGAATGCCTACTATAAGCTCACGACTGTGATGATGAAAGAAATAATAAGAGGCTAACACATAGCTGAAGGTTTGGGGGGGACGAAAAAGAATTATACATAAAGTGCTGATTAACAATTCAAGGAAATACATATGAAATACAGGAAATACATATCTATCATATGATATTTTATGGATTTTGCATGCTTTACTATATAACATGAATGTTTAAGAAATTGTAACAATTGACAACAGTCTTCTTTCTAACACAAGAGCAGAATCATTCTTTCAAATCATATGCCAGGTTGTGATATGCCTGTCAGAAGTAACACTGTTCATGAGCACCTGGTGGTTAGTTAAGTGGCCAACTCTTCAGGTCATGATCTCAGGGTCCTGGGATTTTGCCCTGCATCAGGCTACCCACTCAGCAGGGAGTCTATTTGTCTCCCTCTCCCTCTGCCCCTCCCCCCATCACGTGTAAGCATTCTCTCTTTCTCTCAAATAAATAAATAAATCTTTTAAAAAAGAAGTATCACTGCTTAGTATGATCAATACTATTATTTATATTTGAGAGAAGAAAATTTTCCTTTTTATCATTGATCTCTTAAGAACACTAAAGAACACTAAATCTAATGAAATATTTGAATATTTTGACTCAAAATTAGGTATGTACCTTATTTTTATGAGTATTGTTTTTAGTGGTCATATAATATTTCATAATGTTGCTATCCCATTAATTTATTAAACTATTCCTCAATTCCTGAGAAATAGGTGGTTTCTTGTCACTCAGAGTTAAATTTTGATATAGTTGCAACTGAAATATGACTGTTTAAATATAGCACAACTGAGTAGGGTTTGTGGATGAAATATAAGATGGCTCATCATTTATTATCTTTAAAAATTAAAGGGAAAAATCATGACTATATCAACAAATGACCAAAAAAGCAAATAATTAAATTTAGGAGTAAATTCTAATTCCTTTTTAAAAAAAGCTTTAAGTAAAATATGAATCAAATAAAATTATCTTGAAAATAAACACAGTTATTAGGTGGAGGTGATATGGCAAAAATCCATAAAAATCTAATAAATTCAACAGAAATTGTTAAACTACTAAGAGGATAAGGTGGCTTTATGTAAGACAAAATACAGAAATAAGTATTGCTTTCCTTTTTTATCAGTATTGGACAATTAGAAACCGAAATAAGCAAAGTCATATTCAAGATAGAGTCAAAATTAGTCTGTAAAACATCTAAGAATTACTTAATAAGAGAATTAAAATTTTTATTAAAGGATGTATAATAGGAGTAAAATAAATAGATAACAATAATTCCTCATGGAAAGATGAAATAGCTTACAGGTGCCGGTTCTTCTCAAATTAATGCACAACTATAATGCAAATTTGACTAGTATTCCAAGAAATTGTTTTGGGATATAAGCAAGTTGATTTTTTTTTTTAATTTGAGACAGAGAGAGAGAGCATGTGCACAAATGGGGGAGAAGGGCAGATGGGGAGGGAGAAGCAGACTCCCAGCTGAGTAGGGGGTCCAAGTCCAGTGGAGTCTGGGCTCAATCACAGGACCCTGGGTTCATGACCTGAGCCAAAGGTAGATCCTTAACCAACTGAGCCACCCAGGCACCCCAAACAAGTGGATTCTAAGGTTTATTTGGAATAATAAAGTAAGAGTTTGAAAAAGAAGAATCATGAAGGAGGATTTTCTCTTCATGATATTAAAATATATAATTATTTAAATCAAAATAGTTGAGTAATGATACAAAAATAGATAAATAGATCAGTGGTACATTACAGAGAATGCAGAAACAATACATTTGTATATGTGAGTTTAATATTATGATAATGAAGGTATTTTAAAGAAAATAAAATTTCTCCATATTGCACACTGTTATAAAAATTATAGATGAACTGAACATCAAAATGTAGAAAAAATTATATGGTATTGTTATATTAAGGTAACTATGTATAATAGCAAAAGCATCTTAGGATCACCGTGACTTAACATAGGAAAGAGTCTTTTTTTTTTAAAGATTTATTTATTTGAGAGAGAGATTGAGAGTGGGGGGTGGGGCAGAGGGAGAAGGAAAGAGAATGCCAAGCGGATTCCATGCTGAGCATGGAGCCCAACGTGCAGCTCAGTCTCATGAACCCAAGATCACAATCTGAACCAAAACCAAGATTTGGATCCTTAACCAACTAAGCCACCCAGGCATCCCAGGAAAGTGTCTTAATTAAGCAGAGTCTGAGGTGAATCTGAAGACTTCCCATGGCGGTTCCTTCCAGGTGATGATTGTTCCAATTGTTCCTGTGCAATTTGAAATATTTGGTTTTGAGGTGAGAAGAGAGGGATGGAGGGTCAGACAGGGGTATTCATGGTCAGGGGTAGAAATGACACAGACTGTATGTGTCACTTCTGCCCCCACTCCATTGGCTGACACTAGTGAGCTACTTATAACCTAATTCTAAAACGGGCTGGAAAATGTGGTAGAGCACATGGAAATTCAGTCAGCATTAAATGTCTCCATCAGAAAAGTATTACAACAAATACAGATAACACATTTTTATAAACTCAGGGTTGGAAGAATTTCTTATGATTGTCTAGGAAAAAAGCAATAAAAGGAAAAATAGATTCGACTACAAAAATGTTTAAAAGCATTAAACAGTGAAAGATAACAACAAAAAACTTAAAGGAAAGTGACAGATTAAGATATTTGTCACATACATAAATGGCAAAACATTAAAATCCCTAAAGTGCAGACTTTCTATAAGGAAAAAATGACAAACCAATAGAGAACATATCAAAGGATGTTAAAAATTCAAGTACAGATGGTCAGCCACATATGTACAAGGAAGTACATTGCAGTATTGTGGTAATGGCATAAAGATTGAAAACAATTTAATTTTTAATAGGAGTCTCACTGAATTGTATTTGTTGTATCTATACAATAGAGTACTGTGCAGTTATTAAAAGAGAATGAGGTAGGTCTCTATACTGATATAATCACATGTGTATGATACATAAATGGAAAAAAAAGAGATGTAGATCACCAGAGACAATGATTATAGAAATTAGTGATATAGACAGGTGATTGATAAATAATCTAGATAAATAAATACTGTGATACAATGAAATAGGGAAGAATAGGGACAAATTGTCAACATTGCTTTTCTCTGAAAAGTAGAGAAGGTGATATTCACTTTTGAAGTCATATAGTATTCTAAGTAGCAACTTTTTATCTTTTTGATATTTTCTGCATTGTTCAAATAAAAAAAACCCATTGATAACATTAATTAATTAATTCATTTATCCCTCCACTCGTCTACCTATCCATACATTCATCCATCTACCCACCCTTCTCCCTCCCTCACAGGACCCACCTGTGTCCCTCCCTTGCCTTCTATTATTCACTTATGCATCCATCAATCCATCCATTCATTCTATCATGTTCAAGCAACGTTCAGTCAGTACCTATTCTCTGACATTGCGTTTGCCATGCATATTACAATTAACATTGAGTTTCACTCAGCTTAGAATAAAAAGAAGGATACCCAAATGTTTTTTCCTCCTTCTAGTTGACCGTTTATTTAAAAACAAACCAACAAAACATCAAGATTCTGGCCCCAGGCTCCTTGAACACACCATCTGGCTTGGCTTCCCTAGTCTCTGGCCTTTGTCTGCCCTGTAGATGACAGATTAGTGAGGAACATCCTTTATAGTAGGAAATGGAGGTCAATAAAATTTGCACCAGGCTTTCCAATTTAGTATCATCCCAGTCAGGACATCCCAAAATAAAATTTGTTTCAAAAATAGATCTAGGAGGAGAAAAAGTCAGGATTGAAAACAAACAATTAATCCTCTTATGTCATTGATTCTGTGAGAAAACTAGATTTAAAAAAAATCAGTTTCTTGTTCAGGTGCAAAGATTCTGTTGGTAGACAAAAAGCAGAACAAAAATAGTGCGGTCAAAGAGTCCAGTGTGATAAACGATACTATAGAGCAAAACAGGAAGTTGTTTAATGGAAGAGAATAATTGACCTCAGAGCGTGAGACACAAATAGACTGTTGGATGCAAAGGTTTTTGCATTTGCAAAGCATCATATTGATGCTTTATTGATCAGAATTGGCTTGTACACTATGTATTCTTTTGTGGTGATCCATTGGCTTATCTACCAGGTAAAGAGATGGCATCCATAATGTTGAATGATAAAGCATTCCAAGGTCATTACATTACACATTAGCTTCTATCCTAATATATGTAACTTCCACAGGTACATATCTGCATGCACATGCTTGTGTGCATGCATAGGCATGTGAGATTTTGTACAATAGGGATTTTAATTGATGTTATGAGCAATTGGACAGGAACCCCAAACCAATCTGATTTTTTTTTCTTGCTATAATCTTAAAAAAGTAAGAGCTACATCACAGGAATATATATTTTTTTTCTTATTTTTTTTCAAACTGTTAAGGAATGCATGTTCGAAGTGTATACGCTCAAAAGGAAAAAAAATTTTTTTCTTGATATTCCATATGATTGGTTTGTATAGTGCTACTCTGGGATAATGTCAATCTAGAGCAGTTCCCTCTGGGAGAACTTGTCTCGATGCCAAGAAAGATTGTTAGGCTTAAAAATTGTCTTCATATAACTTAAATCCATAGTCTGATAATTCAGGCAGAACTTCTCCTTACATAAGATAAAGGAAAGTGGTGGAGGCTGCTCCCAGAAGTTTCTTTTTAATCTCCATTTCCATTTTACAGAGGAGGAAACTAACACTCAATGAGATTCTGTACCTTGTTAGAGTTAGAGCCGTGGTGGCAGAGCTGATCTCAAACCAGGTAACACCAACCCCCAAACACTTGCAAAATGTGCTCTTCACGTGAGATCCAAAAAGCTTATGTATGAGTCTGTTGACTTGCTGTCCTCTGTGATCCTAGCTGTCTGTAGCGACAGCCTCGTGTGCCCCTCAAACTCATGCAGACAGCAAGGAAATGATTCCAAGACTGAGGAACTAGGGTCCTTGGAAGAGAAGAGGGTTGTCTTGTTTTGTTAGTTGTTGTTTTCCTGGGATAGGCCCTTGTCAACACATTCAGATACATAGCGGCTGTTTCCTGGAAGTTGGTCCCTGAAAAGGCCCTGCCTTTCTACCCTTTTGTGGGGGCTGTGGGCTGAGCCTCTGCCCCATCCAAGGAGAGTGAGCTGAACAGATGGCAGCTGACACCGAGAGGGCACGTGTAGGAACACCGGCCCCAGCAGGCTTCCTGAGCTGCAATTCTGTGTCCCTCCCTTGCCAAGGCAGCTGGGGGGAGCCTGATGACTTGGCCTGGGACCAGTGGACTGGTAGCCAAAGGGCAGTAAATCAAAGTGAAAAAGAGGTGATATTTTAAAAGCAAATGACATATTTGTTTGTTTGTTTTAGAGGGCAGAAAGAAGTTATTGTAATGGCAAAATGGTAGGTGATATAAAACAACACTGTCTTAGGAGAACTTAAAGTTGTTTGTTTCTAAAAGCCTTTTCCTGAGAGTATGCTCTATTCTTATTTGGCAAGATTCCTAATGTTTCTCTAGATGAGTATGGAAAATGGGTGCATTCTGGTTTTACCTGGAAATTGGTGATCTAGTGTTAGTGAGGTTCTTATCACTTTAAAATAAATAGAATATTCTAGTTCATAATCTCCACTAGGGTATTAAAATGTTTTCTGTGTAAAATTTTTGGCCCCCAAATCTTTCTTTCTTATCCTAATTCAAGTTCTGTTTCCTCTGTCCTTGATGACTTTTTTCACCTGGACTCTCAGAGATAGAAAAATGTTTCTAAATTCTCACCTCCTGCAATCAGCTGAGAATGGCTTGGCATCCCCAGAGAAGGATGTGTGGAGAAGTCAGAACTGGGTATTAGAAAGCAATATTATAGGAACACAGATCTGGGAGTGCATTTCCACAGAACACAGAGGACATAGAGTCATTCACTTGTTTATCGTGATTGTAACTTTGTTTTTACTTATAAGTATAAATGTTTCAGAAATATAAAAAATGTATAAAGAATAATATTATGAAAACCCAGACACTTGCCACCTTGATTAAGAAATAAGGATTACACTTTAATTATGGGGGAAAAATATAATGTCACCAAAGTATGAATTGAAAGCAATATATGATAGAGTGGAAAGAATGCTAGATTTATTGTTCCTTTAAATTTACTAGTCACCTTTATTGAGCTCCTGTTTGTGCCCCGCCCTGGGGCTGCAGACATGAAAGATACCCTTGCTGACTCAGATGTGATGAGATAATCAAGGAAAAAAAGGAAAACCCATAACACAATATATACTCTTGGAAGTGCTATGGCAGATAGAAGCTCCTGGAGCTAAGGGCTACAAGGAAGGAGAATCAAGGGGCACCTGGGTGGTTCAGTTCATTAAGCATCTGCCTTTGGCTGAAGTCATGTTCCCAGGACCCTGGGATTGAGTCCCACACGGGGATCCCTGCTCAGTGGGGAGTCTGCTTTTCCCTCTCCCTCTGCCCCTCCCCCTGCTTGTGCTCCCTCTCTCTCTCTCTCTGTCAAATAAATAAATAAAATCTTAAAAAAAAAGAAAAAAAGAAAAAAAAAGGAGAATCTAATTCAGTGTGGAAGGTGGGGATAAGGATGAGTGGTCAGAAAAGGTTTCTCAGGGAGAATGATCCTTGAACTGAGTGTGGAAGTGGAGGGTTGAGCCAGGCACCCAGGACAGGAAAAGTGTGTCAGGCAGAGAAGTGCCATCTACAGACTAGGGTGCACTGGCATACAAGGGCAACTGCTAAGGCTTTGTTATCTGGGATAGACTGTGTTAAGGGCTGGGACTTGCAGGAGGGGATTTCAAATGATCACATCTGCATTTTAGAACAAGACCCTTGCTCAGAGACTAAGGTAGGGTTTACTAGCTAGAAGTGTCTGTAAATGGCTTTAGGGGTTCTGTGGATCCTTTGAAATCGTATGCAGTGGGGTAGGAGCATGTGAGCATGGGTGTGCGTTCACGTATTCATGTTTTTCCCCTTGGAAAGCCAGCTCTTTCTTTCCATCTTAAAATCCTTCATAACTCTCACAAAGGGTAAAAATCTCAACTTAGTGGTTTTTGCCAAATAATGTTTTAAAATTTTGTGACTTAGTTTTAAAATATTAAAATAGTTAAAATATTCCTAGCACAGCTTATCAGTACTAGCACATGGTGTAATTATGTGACTACTTCATTTTTTAAACCTATATTTGATCTATAACATACTGACAAAAATATAATTTTCTATCATTGAAGGTCAAGGATTCAGTACAATTATGCTTCTTATTTTTTAAATCAGCCATTTATTCTTTTTTTAAACTAGTTTTCTACTCTTAAAAATTGTAGTTTAATGAGATTATACTTTTGTGAGCTTTAAACAAAATTTCTTTATACTGAAGAAAAAGGTCCATAGTTCTTGGGTTTGAGCTTATGATATAGTTGTTTGGCCCCTTGAAGTGTTTGAAGTAGAAAGCAACATTTACGTGGAGCTTCACTATTTTGAAAGTTTTCTTGCATGTATGATTCTAAATCCTTCAACTTGAGGACTTTTTGGGGTCAGTAAGTGCGTATTGCTACTCTCATCAATTTGTAATTGAGATTAAAGAGCAGTGGTCTTAATTGATTTGCCCTGAGACCTGCTGACCTTGGAGGGACTGGAGCTAGCATTCTAATAGGAAGGGCCTGGCATGACCACTTGGGCTCAGTCCATGAGGACCTGCTACTTACCCCTCACAGACCATGGCTTACTGATTTGGTCCCCTCCTCTGTACTGGAATGTCTTTTCCAGGCCACTAGTGGCGTGCTCCACACACCCTCCTTCTGTGCAGAGCAGCAGCAGCTCTTGGCAGAGTTGGTCACTCCCACTTCTGTTCTTGCCCTTTCTCAGTCTCTGCCACTTGCAAACATCTAAATATTGGACATGTCAGGGTGTTATTTTTGAATTGCTCATACACCTACAAGCATTTGTTATTTTATGAGCTCAAAATATCATAAATAAATACATAGTGAATAGAGAAGTGAATTATATGAAAGATCTTGGCTTTTGATTTCTGTGCCTCACCACTGCCATAATGTTGAGAGCTAAATCATTCTCAGAGAACAATTAGTGGCTGATTTTCTATTACAGTTTGGATGATGTCAATGCCAGAAGTGGTACTACAAGAGCTAGACTTAGTGAAGCCTTCAGAAACGAGTTTTTCCCCTTCAGCTAATCCCAACCTCAAGTTATGGGCCAGTTTAGGAGCCCAAATACTAGGCAGAGTTCAAAATGCTGAAATTCAGCAATTTTAAGTGCAAGTTAAGGGTAGGGGAGAGAAGCAAATGAGACCTTTTCTAAATCTTTGGGAGACTGTGTCTTCCCCTTCAAGTTAGGCAGCAGATAAGAAGCCTGGAATATACCAAGCACCATTCCAGGTGCTAACAAAATAGATCTAGTTGGAAGAGGCAGACAATGAAATAGGTACAGAGGAAAGTGGAAGGCTTTTTGGTAGATGGAAGATGGAGGCTCTCCTATCTGATGGTTCCTATTTCCCCCATGAGGCAATGTTAACATCTGATGGGGAAGGGTACGTATTTTTATAAGAGATTTGAGACAAGAGAAAGAAACAGAAGGAAGACAAAACCCCAATCCTCAATCCCCCATTTTTATTTTCATCATATGAGATGCTCAAGCTCATGAAATATTAGTGCCCATTTTTATATCAAGCAAAAATATTTGAATTTGAATCAGAACTCAAATTCTTACAATTTCACTAAGTAGGCTTTTAAATTTACTTTCTTGTTCTTAACACTCACTTATTTTCATATTTTTGTGTTCAATGAAAAAATGTAAGCACACCCCAAATTATAGTGTTATTAATTTTTTAAAAATGTAGCTTATTAAGATTTATCACATAGATGTGTTTGTCATTTATGTGTAGTAACTGGAATCCCGGTCCCTGTTCCTCTCCATTTTGGGAAGAAAAAACAATTTTATGGGTCTTAGAATGAGATTTTCATGAAAGCCAACGTGGTGTCCATACTTCTTTATGGTTGAACTGTGTGAAGAAAAAATCCATTGCATACTTTATCAGGATTAAAAAAAAACATGTTGTGTTGGAATGCCACGGTTGAGTCAGCTAAAACATGGTAGAGGACATTAGGTATGTCTTAGGAGTATTGTTTTCCCCTGTTTTGTGGAATTTGAGATGTAGAGTTGTGTTCTACAAAGTCACTGTGAACCCTAAATTAGTGAATATTGAACCATTGTTCCTAAGGGAAAATACAGGGTTGGGTTCCTGTGAGCCTTTGACTACTACATTTTTGTCAACTGATCAATACGTAACTTTGTTTTATGTGTTTTTGTTTAAAGACACCTTATTTAATGTATATTGTTGATTCGTTAACATAAATGAGTCAGCACTATAACTCATGACCAACAGCATTATAACTCATGCCTGAATGAATCTTCTCTAACACATGTATTTTCTCCATAAGGCACATCATAGCCTTCTTGCACTTAGGAACACTAGACAGAGCTTCAACACTATGCTTGGGAACATTTGAAATAATAAAACACCAACAGTCCCAGAATTGGGAAAATGTGGCAATAGAAACTCAAGGACACTTATTTACAGTATGAAAGCTGAAAAAAGAAGGCAGAACATAGGCTTGTTTGACCTTGGTTGGGAATGTCATGTTGGATGATTCAAAATTTTTACTTCTCTGTGCATGACTGTGAATGACTATGAAAGTGCCACAAGTATTGATTTGGGGTTACAAATTAATTTTAGCAAGCATTGGTGAATTCACAAATGTGGAATCTACAAATAATGAGGATTGACTGTAATTCTTTGTCCATTGTACACAATTCAAATATTTTCCTCCAGACTGTAATTTGTCTTTTAACAATATTTATGGTGTTTTTTGTTATGCAAAAAATTTTATTTTAACTTTGTCAATTTTACTAATCTTTTTTTTTATGGTTTATGGGTTTCATCTTGTTTTGACATCTTTCCTTACTTTGGTATCAGGGAAATATTCTCATATATTGTCATCTAAAAGTTGTGTAGTTTAGCCTTTCCCATTTGGATCTTTAATTTATTAGCATTTTTTTGAGTAAAAGGTGAATAGGATTTGGATAAGTGATTTTCCAGAGTTGTTCATTAAGCAAAGATTTGGATTTGATTCATAATATAACTTCTGTTATATACCATGTTGCCATGCTTTGTTTCTAGGCTCTCTATTTTTTCCAGGTTTATTTGTGTATTCTTTCATCAGCCCTAAACTTTCAAAAATTATTATGACTTTATAATAAGTTTTAATATTTGGTAGGGAATATTCTTTATTCTTCCACTTTACTCTTCTTCAAAATTACATCTTACTTCTTCAAATGAATTATAAGATTTGTCAACTTCCTTGAAAAAGTTGGTTAGTATCATAATTAGAATAGCATTAGATTTACAGGTCTACTTCGGGGAATTTACCTTTGTAGAGATAGTGAGTTTTCCTGTCTGTGAACATAGTATTTTCCTTCCTAAGTCTTCTGTAATAGCCTTCAAAAAAGTAATTGTAGTTTTTCTCAATATAGATCTTACACAACATTTGGTAGATGTATTTCTAGGTACCTTATATCTTTGGTTGTACTTTGAATAAAATTTTTATGAGATGATATTCCTGATAGATTTTTGCAGGTGTATAGTAAATTATTAACCTTTCTCTAGCAAGCTTGCTGAAGAACTCACTAGTTCTAATCATTTGTCTATATATTCTCTTGGATTTTTATGTAGATAATTATTTCACCCAATAAAAATAATTTTGTTTTTTCTTCAGCAAATTATTTCTTTTTCTTATTTTATTGTGTTGTCTAGTATTTTTATTTTGGTGCAACTCTGTACCTGCACTGTAGCAACTCTGTGTCCTTAAGTGATCAACTGGAACCAGGTTTATTCTCCATTCATAGTCTGCATGAGGCTTCACTATTACCAAAGTCTGGAACACTGCCTAGTTTCATATCATGGGCAAATAGCTTAACCACTTCACTATCCTGACTGATAAAATAGGCATAATAATAGTATACTCTTGATGGGGCTGTTTTGAAGACTAAGTAAGTTAACACTTATAATACTCTTATAGCAAGAGAAATGGGGAATTTTTTTTTCTATGGGCATAATTTCAGTTATGCTAGATAAATAAGTTCTAGAGATTGCTGTTCAACATAGTGCTTATGGTTAACAATATGGTGTTGTACATGTCAAAGTTTGTTGAGGTCGGGTCTCATATTAAGTGTTCTTCACATACACACAGAACAAAATGACAAAAGGACACAACAAAAGTGGGAAGTGTTGGATATGTTTGTTACCTTGATTACGGCGATGGTATCATGGGTGTTCACATATGTCTAAATTGATCAAATTTTATACATTGAATATGTGAAGTTCTTCATGTATCAATTGTGTCTCAATAAAGCTGTTAGAAAACAACAACAACAAAACGTCTTATAGTGGTGCCTGAAATGTATAAAGAACTAATAGAGTTTATCAATTAGTACTACTACTACTACATAAAAATGAGATTGGCTGATAAGCTTCCTTTCTCATATTTATTTCATCTGTTTTTGTTATCAAGATTTATAAACTTCCAAAAGTGAGCCGTTTAGTTTTCATTCTCTTTCTATTTTCTTGAGTGGGTTAATGTGAAAATAGGAATTATCTGTTCCTTAATCTTCTGGTAAAACTCACATTTGAAACTTTTTAGTCCTGGAAGTGTTCTGATACTGATAATTGATTCAATTTCTGTAATATTTATGTCTACTCATATTTTCAATTTCTTTTTGAGTTGTATTTGGTAGTTCATATTTTCCATCCCACTCAAGTTGTCAAATTTATGGCATAAAGTTGTTCAGGGTATCCTTTTATGATGTCTTAAAGTTTATTGTATCTTTAATGACCTATTTTTTATGGTAAGAGTAAAATCTGATTAGTTATTTCAAAGAATCAGCCTTGGCTGTTATCTATCCCTCTTTTATTTCTTTAATTTTCTCCTATTTCATCATTTTTCATTTTTTTCCTTTTACTTTTTTTGAGTTAGCTGTGTTCTTTCACTAAATCCTAGAGTTGAGTGCTTAGCTCATTAATTTCCATTTTTCCTAAAATATATACTTATGCATATACATTCTTTCTAAACATTGATTTTGGGTAGCCTGCGGAATTCTACGTGTGCTTGGCTTAAAGAGTCACTAAGGATTATAATGAAAGAAGCATTCTTTTCTCACCATTTCCATCCCTAATTCACATCTTTTTTTAACAGTTTCTTTTGGTCTTTATCTTTTTTTTCTAATTCACATGTTATACTTTCATTCCTTGATATTTTAGTTTAACTGTTATTTTCTACTATGAAAGATGACTTGTCCCACATCCTCCCTCTACCCCCATCCTTTTACCAGAACTAATGTCATCATTTTCACTAAATTGATATTCAGTGTTTGCATTATTAGATGGATATGTAAGTATTATTCACAGAAGAGCTATGAGGTATACTGTGATTACACTTCCTGTTTTGGCAATCTTTCTCCTTTTTTTTAAATTAAGACTTTAGTTATTTGAGATAGAGAGAAAGCAAGCACAGCAGGGATTGGGGGAGGACAGAGGGAGAGGGTGAAGGAGGAGTAGACTCCTCACTGAGCAGGGAGACTGACTGGGGCTCAATCTCAGGTCCCTGAGATCATGATCTGAGATGAAGGCAGATGTTTAATCAACAAAGCCACCCAGGCCATCTGATTTTTTTCCTTCTTAAAGTTAATAACAGGTTTTTGTTTTCCTTAGTTTTCTATTTTCTTGTCATTCCTTCCTTCTCAAGTTCTCCTCCCTAAGTTTAAATATTTTCTCACTGTGGTCATACACATCGGGTATTTGAATTTATCTCTTTCTCAGAGATAACCCTTCTAGAAATCTATGTCTGTTCCTTCTAATCTAGACTTCTTGTGCTCTATGCCTGCTATAGGGCTCTTGTCCAGGGATTTCTCTTCACTATCATGCTGGTGCCAGTGGCTTGATGATGGGTGAAAGACAAAATGAACTTTCTCCAGCGTTCAAGCTACTAGTTTCCTGCATCCTGTATTTTCCCCTTTGTTTATGCTATTATTTTGGTAAAGCATATTCTTCACTAGCTTCTTGAGAATGAGTGCATATTTTTCCTGATCATTTTATAGAATTCTTTAAAGTTTCTGAAATATTGTAATGTTTATCTGTCTCTATTATTCTGGATATTAAGCATAATGTGCGTTGGTGCTTTTTCTTTTATTGTCCTGAGAACTTAGTAAGCCTATTCAATTTGGAAATTCATGTTGTTCAGTAGTAGGGAAATTTCTAGAATTATTTCTATGATAAAACCATCAGTTTTATTTTCTTCTTTATGTCTTTATGGTAAAACTTTTAATTAGACGTTAGAGCTTCTGAACTCATCCTGTTTTTTTTTCTATATTTCTTATCCTTTCTGTCTTATTTTCCATCATCCTCTTTGTGTGTGTATGTGTACACACACATACACAAACACACATATATGTTTACATATTTATATGTAAATATTTATATATTTGTAAGTATATATTTATATATAACATATATATTTGTATGTATATGAACAAATGGGATGATGGAAAAATATATATCACTTTCATGCTCACTTAAATATAAATATTTAATAATTTTTCTTATGATTTCTCCTTTGACCCATGAATAATTTACAAGTGTGGAGCGTAATATCACCAAGAAGGCAACATATGTTGTTCACTCTCCCCATAGGAAAAATAACTAACATCTATTCATGAACAAGACACCAGTGAGAGAATCCTAGCACACAGGCGTGAGGCTGAGGCACCCCCTGCACCACAGATACCAAAACAGACCACACTGAAAGGTAAGAGAAGTGGCTACCTGCTGATCACATTGCGTCTCTCCCAGGACAGCATAGCACCACATGGTGAGTTCTCTTCTGAGCCTCCAGTTTGGTGAGGAAAGAGAACCCAGGGAGAGCAACAAGCACCTCCACCATCATTGTGGGCCACTTTGTAGGAGCCCCTACTCTGATCTCAATCCATGGGGTTGCAGGAGAATCTGCAGGGTTCTACCACTGGGAATATGACTGTGATGGAGAAGTGAGGAGGGCTTGCAACAACCAGCACATGGATTTTGGCAGACCCAATTCATATCTGCAGTGACCAAGTAGTAGTCCCAATCAATGGTTCGGTTTGTCTACAGAACAAAGTTGGGGGTGCACTCTGATCAAAGAATTCATGAAGTGCAGATCTGCCTAATTTGGATCCTCAAGTCAGGAAGTTTGCCAGCCCTAGAGCTAGGTTTGCCCAAGTTCAGGCAAGGTGCTAAATCACAGTCCCACCCACTGTGGAGAGTGTCTTCCATCCCCAACCAACCATAAGGGATGGTAAAAACCTCTGAAAACTGTGTGGTCCAATGGCTGTCAAGGCAAAGAGGGGCAGACAAAGCCAATAGCTTGCAGAGCAAAGTCAGTAGCCCTGTTCAGGCAGGGAAACTGGGGTGTGGGTCAGCTTGAGTTAAGAAAACAAATAGAGCTTTACTGGTTTTAGAGATGCTCCTCTCACTGTGTCCAGGCTGGGAATCTAATTCAAAGTCCTGTTCATTGCTGAGTACAGCCTTCAGCCTGTCCAATCAGAGAAACTAACCAGAACATACCAGAAGCTGTGTAGCCCTTTTAACACCCCTATGTACAGTGGTGCTTGGACAGAGAACAGAGCCTATGGCTTCTCTAACTGGCAGAGCAAAACTGATGGCCTCACCCAACCAGGAAATTCAGTACACACTGATTCAGGCTCCCAAAAATCAGTCATATAGGCCCTGGGCCCTGGCCTGCTGTCCTGCCAGAGCAAGGAAGCTAATTCATAGCCTCATCTACTACTGAATATATCACCCAATCCCAATCATCTGGTAAACCTGACCAGAGAATCCAGGCAACCATAGAACCCATCCTACAGCCTCACTTGGGTAAGAAGCCAAGCCAGTAGTGCTATCCAACTGTTCTCAGCTAATGGCACATCCCCATCCCCAACCTCAGAGCTTGAATAGTTGCTTCACCCAAAATAGACCATAACAGCAGGCCTCACTTCTCCAAAGACAGTATCAGCAGACACACCTAGAAACCCAAACCGAGCTGACTCGTGAAAAACTGTCTCTGCCAAAGCTAACCTGTAAAGTGTGGAAGAGGAGTCCCATTACTCAAATGAGCAGAAACCAACATAAGAAATCAAGGATCACAAAAAATCGGGTAAGTATGACACCACCAAAGGAAACATAAAACCTTTTAAGTAAGTCTAGCGAACTACAAGAAAACACGGACAACTTAACACAATTAGAAAACAATGGCATGAATGAAAAAATACAATAAACTGAAGAATTCAGTCAAGAGTTTCAAAAGTAAACTCAGCTCTTCAGAAGAAAGAATCAGTGACCAGGAGGATAGGAGACTGGAAATTACCCAGTCAGGACAGCAAAGAGAAAAAAGAATAAATGAGAGTAAAGAAAGTTTATGAACATTATGAAACACAATGAAAAGAAACAATATTCACATTATGGGAATTCCAGAAGGAGAAGAGAAAGAAAAAGGGACAGAAAGTATATTTAAAGCGATAGTGACTAAAACTTTCTAAACCTCGGGAAAGAAATGAACATCCCCACCCATGAGGCACAAAGGACCCCAAATAAGTTAAACCAAAACAGAAGTGTACTTTGTAGTTTCTAAAATGTGTGTGTGTGCGTGTGTGTGCGTTGGGGGGTATTGGCAATCTCTTGTTACTGATTTTTAATATTACTGAATTTTGATCAGATAATGTGATCAATATATAATTTTTTTAAAAAGATTTTTATTTATTTATTCGACAGAGATAGAGACAGCCAGTGAGAGAGCAAACACAAGCAGGGGGAGTGGGAGAGGAAGAAGCAGGCTCACAGCAGAGGAGCCCGATGTGGGGCTCGATCCCATAACGCCGGGATCACGCCCTGAGCTGAAGGCAGACACTCAACCGCTGTGCCACCCAGGCGCCCCTCAATATATAATTTTTAAAATATTTATTGGATTTCCTTTTGACATGCTGTGTGTTTTTCTTAATATCTCATGTATGCTTGAAATGGAGGAATATTTTCTATTCATTGGGAGTGGTGTTTTATATGTACTTCCATTAGATCAAGCCTATTAACGGGAAGAAACACTCTGTGCTTCACTTGTGTTTTGTCATTTTGACTTATCATTTTCTGGGAGAGTTGTGTTCAGTTATCCCAGCCGCATATCCTCTTGAGCAGTCTTTTTTTAGTCCACCACTCCTTCCACCCTTAACTCCTGATCCTCTTTCTGTACAATTTTGCTTTTCAGAATGTCATATAAATGGAATCTTACACTATGAAGTCTTTGGGGTCTGGCTTCCTTCATTAAGGAAAATTCATCTAAATTGTATAGTGTTGCATGAATCAGTAGTTGTTCCTTTTTATTGCTGAGTTGTAGTAGTTGACTATGGGATGTACCATAATTTGTTTATCCAGCCACCTGTGGAAGCACATCAGGGTTTTTGCCAGTGTGTGGGTATGAATAAAGTGTTACAAATATTTACATAGAGGTTTTTAGGTGAGCATAGGTCTTTATTTATTTTTTATTTTTTATTTTTTAAGATTTTATTTATTTATTTGACAGAGATAGAGACAGCCAGCGAGAGAGGGAACACAAGCAGGGGGAGTGGGAGAGGAAGAAGCAGGCTCATAGCGGAGGAGCCTGATGTGGGGCCCGATCCCATAACACCGGGATCACGCCCTGAGCCGAAGGCAGACGCTTAACCGCTGTGCCACCCAGGCGCCCCATGAGCATAGGTCTTTAATTCATTTGGATAAATACTAAAAAGGGAGATTTCCCGGCCACATGATAAGTATATGTTTAAATTTATAAGAAATTTTTGAACTGCTTTCCAAAATGGCATGTCATTTGCATTCCCATTGATAATGAATGCGGATTCCTGTTGCTCTATATCCTTGCAGGTCTTGGCATTGTTAACTTAAAAATTTTAGCCATTCTAAATATGTGATGGTGCCTCTTTATGATTTTAATTTACCTTTCTTAATGACATTAATGTTGATCATCTTTTCATATGCTTATTTGCCAGCTGTATATTTTCTTTGGATAAATTTCTTTCCATATGTTTTGCTCACATTTTTTAAAAAAGATTTTATTTATTTATTTGACTGAGAGAGAGAGCAAGACAGAGAGTACAAGTGGGGGAATAGCAGAGGGAGCAAGAGAAGCAGGCTCCCCATTGAGCAGGGAGCCCTATGAAGGGCTCCATCTCAGGACCCTGGGATCATGACCTGAGCCGAAGGCAGATGCTTAACCTACTGAGCCATCCAGGTACCCCTGTTTTGTTCATTTTTATATGGGGGTTGTTTGTTTCTTATTGTTGAGCTTTAAGAGTTCTTTATATATTCTACAAGGGTACAAGGCCTTTATCATATATTGGATATATACATTTTTTTCCTCCAGGTCTGTGGCTTTTCTTCATTCTCCTAACAGTGTCTTCTAGAAAGCAGAAGTTTTTAGTTTTTAAAAGTCCAATTTATCCATTTTTCTTTTATGGCTCGAGTTTTTAGTGTCATACCTAAAAGTTTATCACCATACCCTAGTCACACAGATTTATTTTCCCTTCTGTTTTTTCTAGAAGCTTTAAAGTTTTAGATTTAGAATTAGGTCAATGATTTATTTTGAGTCAATTTTTGTATAAGGTGTGAAGTATGTGTCCATCTTCTTTTTTTCCCCCTTTTTTTGCACATGGATATTCAATTGTTCCAGCAACATTTGTTGAAAAGATAAAACTTTCTAAGTTTATTTGCCTTTGTACCTTAGCCAAAAAACAACTGACTATATTAGTGTGGGTACATTTCTGGGCCCTTTATTCTGTTTCATTGTTATATATCTATATCCTTTCACCAATATTATACTGTCTAGATAAATGTAGTTTTATAGTAAAAGTAGAAATCAGATACAGTGAGTCTTGTAACTTTTTCCATATAAATTTTATTTTATTTTATTATTTTTTTTATTTGCCTCATAATTTTTTTTATTTGTGGCAATTTACCAAGGCCCTTTTTCTTGCCTTTTATTGTTGAAAAAAGTAGGTAACATTATCCTGTAGAATTTTCCACTTTCTGGATTCGACTATCACTTCCTTGGTGCTGTTTGGTTTTTTTTTATTATAATAATATTTTTTATTGTATTATGTTAGTCACCATACAGTACATCCCTGGTTTTTGATGTAAAGTTCGATGATTCATTAGTTGCGTATAACACCCAGTGCACCATGCAATACGTGCCCTCCTTACCACCCATCACCAGCCTATCCCATTCCCCCACCCCCTCCCCTCTGAAGCCTTCAGTTTGTTTCTCAGAGTCCATAGTCTCTCATGCTTCATTCCCCCCTCTGATTACCCCCCCTTTCTTTATCCCTTCTTCTCCTACCAATCTTCCTAGTTCTTATGTTCCATAGATGAGAGAAACCATATGATAATTGTCTTTCTCTGCTTGACTTATTTCACTTAGCATTATCTCCTCCAGTGCCGTCCATGTTACAGCAAATGTTGAGAACTCGTTCTTTCTGATAGCTGAGTAATACTCCATTGTATATGTGGACCACAACTTCTTAATCCATTCATCTGTTGAAGGACATCTCGGTTCCTTCCACGATTTAGCTATTGTGGACAATGCTGCTATGAACATTGGGGCGCATATGGCTTTCTCTTCACTATGTCTGTATCTTTGGGGTAAATACCCAGTAGTGCAATGGCTGGGTCATAGGGTAGCTCAATTTTTAACTTTTTAAGGACCTCCACACTGTTTTCCAGAGTGGCTGTACCAACTTGCATTCCCACCAACAATGTAGGAGGGATCCCCTTTCTTCACATCCTCTCCAACAATTGTTGTTTCTTGCCTTGTCTATTTTTGCCCTTCTAACTGGCGTAAGGTGGTATCTTAGTGTGGTTTTGATTTGAATTTCCCTGATGGCTAATGATTTTGAATGTTTTTTCATGTGTCTGTTAGCCATTTGTATGTCTTCATTGGAAAAGTGTCTATTCATATCTTCTGCCCATTTTATGATTTGCTTATTTGTTTCTTGTGTATTGAGCTTGAGAAGTTCTTTGTAGACCTTGGATACCAGTCTTTTATCTGTAGTGTCATTTGCAAATATATTCTCCCATTCCATGGGCTGCCTCTTAGTTTTTTTGACTGTTTCCTTGGCTGCGCAGAAGCTTTTTATCTTGATGAAGTCCCACAAGTTCATTTTACCTTTTGTTTCTCTTGCCTTTGGAGATGTGTCATGAAAAAGGTTGCTGTGGCCGATGTCGTAGAGGTTGCTGCCTATGTTCTCCTCTAGGATTTTGATGGATTGCTGTCTCACATCGAGGTCTTTCATCCATTTGGAGTTTTTCTTTGTGTATGGTGTGAGAGAGTGGTCAAGTTTCATTCTTTTGCATGTAGCTGTCCAATTTCCATATAAAATTTAGAGTTAAGTCATGTATATCTCCAAAAACCTTGCTAGAATTTTGATTTGGATTACAGTACAGCTGTATATCAATTTAAGAGATAGATACCTTAAAATATTGATTCTTCCAATTCATGAACATGGTATATTTATTTATTTAGATGTTAATTTCTTTTATTTGTGTTTTATATTTTTCAGCATCCAGACCCTGCATATATTTTATTATATTTATACCTAAGTATCTCATTTTTAGTGCTATTATAAATGGTATTTTCTGAATTTCAAATTTTGATTGTTCATTGCTATATGTAGTTCATTGCTATGTGAAAACAATTGACTTTTATATATTGACCATGTATCCTGTAACCTTGTCAAACTCACTTTTGTAGTTCAAAGAGATGTTTTGTAGATTCTTCAGGATTTTCTCAATAGACAATGGTTTTCCATTTCTAACAGTCTTCATTTCTTTGTGCAGACCCATTTCTGACCTATATTATATTCCTTCTGACTTAAGATTTCTTGTGGATTTGGACTGCTGGCAATGTATTGGACTGCTGCCCACTCCCTGCCCCCCATGTCATCTGCAGCTTCTAGGGTTTTAAACTCATTCTGCCTCTACACTTGGCTTTCAGGAATTCATTAAAATCTTCTTACTGGCTTATATAGCATCTGATAACATCTGCCCCAAGTAGGAAAACCTTGGGTCCTGTTTCCTCCTGCAAGCACCTGTCTCTTTGAGGATTTCCAGTTAGTTGTTTGCTCTTATGACCCTGGCTCTTGCCAAGGGAGATTCAAGAAAGTCATTATTTTGCAGTTTGTCCAGCATTTTTCTAATTGTAAGGGTGGGTGTGCCTTTTTCCTAGGTCTCTGAGTCTCCATGATGAATCTAGAAATTTAAAGAATCTGTTTTGAAAATGTCTACATTTTATATCTGCTTTTTTTCCTCAAATATTCTTGATTTTTAAAAATGCTGTCCTGCCTTTTGTTATTGCTTATATTCCTTTTTTAGTTTATATAAGTTTAAATATATCTTTTTAATGGTGTTTTTCTGATTTTCCTATTTCCTCTCATTCCTGAGCTCTAATTCCCTTCAAGGTGGTTCCTCATGTAGTTTTGATGGTGTTTGCATGTGTGATTTTGACTATGTCACTTTGAATTTTGATTTATGGTCAGTAAGTGCTCCTCTTTCTATGGAAGATCTGGACTATGCAAGTTTTCCTAGGGAGCACTTTTATATTTGCCTTTCCTAGAATCTCAGAATTCAACTTTCCTGGACCAGTCTTCATGTTTAAGTCTCAAGCTGTGGTTCCTGCCCCCTGCAGGTGGTGTAAATTCACATCCACACATGAGATAGCCTGATGTTTTGATTTCTTGGGAACAAGTTGCTTTATCCAAGGCACCTTAGACTGAAATTTTCCTTGCTACTGCTTCTTTCTCTTTTTTTTTCTTTTTAAGATTTTATTTATTTTATTTGACAGAAAGAGACAGAGAGAGAGAGTACAAGCAAGGGGAATAGCAGAAGGAGAGGGAGAAGCAGGTTTCTTCCCTGGGCAGGGGCTCAATCCCAAAACCCCGGGATCATGATCTGAGCTGAAAGCAAGTACTTAACAGACTGAGCCACCAGGCGCTCTCCTTGTTGCTTCTTAGGACAAGTGCACAGAATTTTCTTGACTGCTCTTTAGTCTGGCCAGCCCTTCAATACATCTGGACATTTTGCAGGTAGCACCATCCCAGCTACCTCCTTTTTTCTTCTCCTATCCTTCCCTTGGCATTAAGATCTAAGTTTTCAGGCCAAGTCTGAAATCCTTGTGGATCCTCATGGCAACAACTTCTGCACACTGTTTCAAGAGTCTTCTCTTCATTTCTTCAGCCTAGGGATTTCCATTATCCAAGGACATTGTTAACAAAAAGTGGTATTATACCCTACAGTTCTATTAGTTTGTTTTTGGAGGACCCTTCTTCACCATTGCCCCAATGTACTCACTCTGACAGTCAGTCAGCCATGTTGCTGGAAGTGGCCTGAGCGCAACTTCCAAGTGACTAGAATTCTGATGTCAGCTAAATGCAGTATCTCCCTTCAGTTTCTTTAAGAAAAAGAGCTTCATGTCAAAGCCAATTTGAACCCTCTTCCTCCTTAGTTACTTAGAATAAAGGTATAGAATTTAGTGATATTATATTTTTTCTTTTTCCTCACTTGAATGATTTGTAAATACAGTGGTTATACTTGATTCTTATTGTCCACATGGCAATGAAGTCAAGGCATTTTGCTTTATATTTGAGGAGTTTAGATTAGATCCTTAGTTTATTTGAATGCACAGGCAAACACGACCCATGCTTACTTAAGTCAACCAGCTTGCTACTCACATTAAGAAAAAAGTCACCTTCCCAAGATCACCAGCAATTCCTATTGGCGAGTTTTTTTCAAGTTCCAAAATAATCAACAGTAGAGGAACATTCTGAATTAAGTGTCTTAAATTTCTGCTCTTTGGGTTTCATGAAGAAGTTGCTTTGCAAGAGTTCAAGCATGCTTGCATCCCTTGATGATGTCCTCAGGAGGGATGTGACCAATAGAGAGGAAATGGAGGAGAGACAAGATATTCTTAGATCATTAAATCCTTAAGTTATTCCAGTGAAATAAAAATATAAATGTTAAATGGAAACAGTCTCCTTGGTAAGGGATTGAATTTCTTGGTATTTTACTAATTACTAACATACTTGACTGTATATTTTTACTTTACTGACTTTCTTCCAGCAAAGGGCAGATCTCCAAAGGGAACTTGACAGGGTAAAGCAGTGTGTCTTTAATCTGTAAGATGTGGTTTATTAGGACTTCATATTATATTTCTCTGGCCCTTCAAAGCAGTCTCATCCAGCAATTAGCTTGGAGATGAGTGTCATAGACAGCATAAGAAGTGGAAAGGCTTTGCATGAAGACATGCTGCTCAGTTGGCCAGTTTTTTTCTCATCTATAAAATAAGGTGCTCTGTTAAATTGGCTCCTAGGTTGTTTCAAGGTTAAGAAAGAACTATAGTCATAAATCAAAATTCAGAGGAATTATGGGTTTGAGGTGCTATAATTCTGGTAAGTTGATAGAATAAATTGATAAAGATTACCAAATAAAATGCCTCTGATTCCTGAAAGGGACACCAAGGAGAACTTGCCAGATCCCACTTCTGCCTGTTTTTTTTTTTTTTTAAGATTTTATTTATTTATTTGAGAGAGAGAACACAAGCGGGAGTAGGGTCGAGGGGCAGAGGGAGAGGGAGAAGCAGACTCCCCACTGAGAAGGAAGCCTGATGCAGGACTCGATCCCAGGACCCTGAGATCATGATCTGAGCTGAAGGCAGATGCTTAATTGACTGAGCCACCCAGGCACTCCTCTGCTCTTGTTTTAGAAATTCTGTTTCAAGAGTTTTAGGAACAGGTTTAGTTACTCATTTACATATAGGCCGCTCTCCCAGGCATTAAACTTCTGTAGGATTCAGGTCTCATTGTTTTCTTGAGTCTCAAAACTTACCACAGGTATATACTCACTGACTGAATAAATGGCAGTACTGTTTTTCTCACATTTGTACGTCCAGATCATACGTTCTAAGGTTGGTTTGGGAAACACATTCATACTCCTGATACTGGTAACTAGGGTGACTATTGTTCCTCACTGTATTTTTCAGCTCTCCCTTACCATCCTCAACCCTGACAGGCTCACATGAGCACTTCTGGCTGATCTCTACTTTCTAACCCAGATTATTAGTCATCATCATTAAAACCACATTGAAGACTTGTAATTGATTGTGCATTTGAATTGTTTCCTTGGTCCTATGTCTTGCATAGGAAGTAGAAATCTGAGTCCCTTGGGAAAGGCAGCACCACATTACATCTGAAGAAGATCAGATCCATGTGTGGGAGAAGCAGGCCAGAGTGACCAGGGCATCAGTGCCAGCATCAGTCAGGAGGCTGCTTGGCTAATGTAGCATTGCTTCCCTATTTATAAATGCTTATGTTAAATCCAAGATTCCTTAAAGATAATTTCCAAGGCATGGAAGAAAAGGAAATTTTTATTTCAAACTTACAACTTGGAATGGAAGAAATGACTAAAAAAATTTTCTCTTTACCTAGGTGGCTCATTAAAAAATATTTTGGGGGAGGCCACTAATCAAATATGGGTATGGTGTTACATTTATTAAATAACAGTGGTGAGCAAAAGGAAAAAGGTCAGTCTGATTTTACTTTGAGACATTATGAGAAGAAAAGACTGCTGGGCAGATCAAGAGAGTGATGCCAGTACTCCCTGAGCCCCTATGTGCCCCTGTGAACTCTCTCTCCATAAATGCCTCCTCTGTTGTCAGTTCTCAAGGTGCACTGATGCCTATGCACCACAAGATGGAGCCTTCAAAGCAGCTTATTTCCCAGTGCTTCCTTCCCATTTCCCCTTTTGGACAGTGACGATCTGGGTCTGTGAGTGTTTGGGAAAGCAAAACCAATACAGCAATGGGGAGGCACACAGATTTGGAGGGAGTCTAGAGGATTGTTCTAGTCATTGTCATAATGAAAACTGATTGGTCTTTGGCCCTATCCTGATGAACATTGTTATCAGCATCTTCCAAGAAGATGCAAGAGACATGCTTAGCAAATGTGTGATGACACAAAGCCAGGGAGGATAATTGGTGCATTTGGATGATATTGCAAAATTCTGAAAGTTTTCAATGGGCTGAAATCTACAAGATGAAAAGTGAACGGGGATAAGTCATTCTAACACAGCGTTACTCAGAGTGTGGTCCATGGACTACCATTCGCCAAACTGCTAGTGGCCTTTCCTTGACAAGATAAGGAGCTCCTGCCAGGGTGTCAGTGAATTTTATTACAAAACACATTGTTCAGCAAAGCCAAACAAACAAAACTTCCCTGGTGAAGGAAGTGGGGCATTGGCCTACATTCTAGCATGAACTCGTCATCTCGTGGAGGGTACGCCTGTTGAATGGCATGGGCCTGGACCGAACTGCCTCGGTCTCTTCATTTGACGGATGATTACAATCATATCTAACATAAAGGTGAGGGTTAGAAGTATCAAGCACTTATTCTTACCCACACATGGTATGTGCTCACTACATGGAAGTAAGTATGACTGTGTTTCTCCTTAACACTTCTTGGAGGAAAATACTGTTGTTACCCCTGCTTTATAGACGAAGAATTGAAGTGAGTGTAAGTGAAGCTTAATTGTGTCCTGTGGTCATGCAATTCCTAGGTGCCAGAGCCAAGATTTGAAACCAAAGATTTTCTGACTCTAAATTTCAAATAAGCGCTTATCCATTGTAGCACACTGCTCGTTCCTGGTTGGACTAGACGATTGGCTTTAACATTTTTTTGACCAAAACTTAATTATGGTCATAATTTAGTATGCACATGCGTGCATACGTACACAGACACGTATGTATATAAATCTGAAACACAAGTTTCATGAAATAATACTTGCCCTTTGTAAGTGCAATGCACGCTGATATCTTACTCTATTTTATTTTTATTTTTGTTTTATTTTTAACTTCAATTTATTTTTTAATATTTTATTTCATTTTTAAAAGAAAATTGATTTCGTGACCTGCAAATGGGCTGCAACCCACAATGTGTACTAGCAATATCAACAGACTATTTAGCTCTAAACTTCTTGATTCTCCTAGAAAACAAACAAATGAAACAAACAAAGGCCTTCCAACCCAATTGCCTTAGTCTAGAACAGAACACCTGGGCTTAGAAGTGGTTGGTTCATGTGAAGAAAGAGTAAGGATTTTAGCTTAGGTCGATATATGGAAAACACAGCAGTGTTGGGACAAAAAGCTCACTTCAAGTTTCCCTCAGGAATCCCGCATTCCCTCTTGGGTGCTGTACTTTGACAGAAATCGACAACCTGACACAGTCAAGATGAGGAAGGGTCTGAAACCATTTAACGAGCCAGGGGTGTTTAATCCAATTTTGAAGGAAAAGAGTCTATAAAGAGTTATTTATATATACATCTATATCTATCTATCTATCTATCTATCTATCTATCTATCTATCTATCTATCATCTATCTATCATCTAGATATAAATGATAATAGATCCCTAAGTTAGTAGAATTATTTTTGCAGGACTCAATAGGTCTTGGCCAGTCTGTCATTATCTCACAGAAAGCTTACTTCCATTGCATTTTTGGATTTTGGTGTCTGAAGTGAGAATCCTGCAGAATGATTGTTAGTTACTCCACTTCCCTCCTGTGAGAGGCCACGAAAGGCAGGAAACCACTCCTCCCAGGGTGAGAGGAGGAGTTCTCCAGCTTGACGTTGGCAAGACTTTTGCTCAGCTTCAAACAGGTTTGCAAGGGTGGTGTCAGACTCCAGCCCAAGCTGTGCCTTGGAACAGGGACATTCCTTAGCCTAGACCCTGGCCTGGCCTTGTGGGAAAGCCCCCAGTTCCTGGTACTTTGGGTTGGTAGGAAGCACTTGCCTGGTCGTTTCCCTCCCTTGTCAGCTCTGCAGAGAGCTGATTCTCTATGTGAGTCAGGAAAGGAGGCAGTGAAAGGCTGGAACAGTCCCTCTGCAGGTTTGCATGAGGCCTCAGGAATGCCTGGAGCTGGAAATCCCCCTGGAAGGTGGTTACAACAATAGAAGTTTGCACTGCTGCCGCTGGGGTAGGGCATTACATTGGAACAAGTAGCAGCAGATTTGTTGGTAGTTTATTCAGGAAGGAAAATTCAGGAAGGAAAGGGGAGAGGGGAGTCAAGAATGACTCAAAGGTTATGTGGTTGGGAAATTGGGGAGCAAAGTAAGGTCACCAAAACAAAGTGGAAAAACAGAAGTGGTATAAATTGTGAGGAGAAAGGATGTATACTTTTGATGGTACTGTGTGATTTAGAGTCAGAACTGTGTTTGTGAAAGTTTGAAATGAAGCTGGAGGGGTTAAAATATATTGATCTTACTGTTGAACTGTCTACTATCCAATGTTAAATTCAGACACTTGGAGCCAAATGTGATCATATTTGAGAGTGAGGTGACTCTTAACGATGTTGAAACTGCTTGGATAACATATTCATTCATTCGTTCATTCATTCATTCATCGATTCATTATCTGTTGGGATCACAGATTAACTTTCAGAATATAATTGACACATTCATTTTTTGTGGTTCTTTATGTAGAATTAAACTAAACAGGCTAGGGGCACCTGGGTGGCTCAGTCAGTTAAGCATCTGCCTTTGGCTCAGGTTGTGATCCTGGAGTCCTGGGATGGAGCCCCACAGAGCGGGCTCCCTGCTCAGCAGGGAGTCTCCTTCAGCCTCCCCTCTCCAGCCCCCTTCTGCTCTCTTGCTCACTCTCTTTCTCTCAAATAAATAAAATCTTTAAAAAAAATAAAATAAACAGACTAATGAGGTGGTTTCTGAAAATGACTGTCTACATTTTATTTCTGATCTCTCAGGCAGATTGAGTCAAATGACACTGGTTATTCTAGATTGAGTCGTGTCAGGTGACATGGAGGGACGGCTGCTGAAGCAGAGAACGTCTTGTGCATGTGTGCTTGTGGACTAAGTGTGGAGAGATGAACTGATGGATATGATGATGATAAAAGCAGCAGTTAACATTTATCAGGCATTCCCTCTATGCTCAGTGGTATTCTAAGCACTATATATAATTATCTAATTTGATCTTCAACAACCCAATTAAATAATTACTATTAATACCTTCCTTTATAATTAAAGAAACTAAAGCACAGAGAAGCTAGTGGATTTGGCCAAGATTGCAGAGCTGGGATGGTCTGACCACCGAGCCACAGCATGAGCACTAAGTAGGAATGTATTGTTTTTGCCTGGCTTGATAAACTGACACAAGGCAACTAGAAATTCAAGAAGTAGTCAGAAGACGTGAAGAAACTTTCTTCTTTTTTTTTTTAAGATTATTTATTTATTTATTTGACAGAGAGAGAGAGAGCACACGCAAGGGGAATAGGAGAGGGAGAAGCAGGCTCCCCGCTGAGCAGGGAGTCCAATGTGGGGCTTGATCCCAGGATCATGACCCGAGCCAAAGACAAATGTTTAATTGACTGAGCCACCCAGGTGCCCCAAGAAACTTTTCTAAGAGACACTGTTCCTTCCAGTGCCCAGCTGGCATGTGTGATCCAACACTGGGGAGAGGGACATTCTCATCTCATCCAAAGATCGTAGGCAGGCCGTGGGTTTCCAGCAGGGAAAGTCATAGCCCTTTGAGGAGCTGCCTGGGCTCAGAGAGCCAGCAGCCCCACCTCAGGAGGAGCCTCTTTCAAGTGCTCCTGTGCAGTGGATTTCCACGAGGAAGCGGGATGCACTGATTTGGGCCTGCATAGCCTTATCCTGGACTCACCTCATAAACCCAAGGGGACCGTGGAGGAGGACAGTTAGAAGGTTTCCAAGAGCTAAGTTTCTATAGCCACTCAAGTAAGGCCTCACAAGCTAGCAAACCTCAGGAAAATGCAACTTAATTATACCCACAAGTAGGGGGGAGTCTGGATGTGTGCTGAAAGAATGAAGACTATCTAAAAATAAATCTTTATTCAATTTTATTCTATTATTCTAAGTTCCTAAAGCCTGTTCAGAAGAACAAATGAGAGAATACTTTCTATCGGCAAAATAAGCTCGCCTTCGTTGTCAGGTATTTTTGGAGGAGCAGGAACTCTTTACAGCCTGTTTCTCTACTATGTGTATGTGCCCAGAGCCTAATGTGCCATAGTCAGTGGCACATAACAGATGCTCAACAAATGGCCATCAGCCTGAACATTTCACAGGTAAGTGGAATGTGAAATGTAGGGCTTTTTTTTTTTTTTAAGTAACCTCTACCCCCAACATGGGGGCTCAAACTCATGACCGTGAAATCGAGAGTCTCATGCTCTACTCACTGAACCAACCAGGCGCTCCTGAAATGTACGTATTTCAGGGGATAAATGTAAGGTTCTCCCCTGAAGCTTTTTAGATGCTACATGAGGAAATGCTAATAGGGAACATCTGGACAGTGACCCAACAAGCAGTTATTACATAAAGATGAAAAATTCAGTCACTGTAATAAAATAGCAAATAGAGATGAGGAGACACAACACTTTTTTTTTTTTTACTTTTAGTTAATTTATTTATTCATCCCCAGCTTATCCCATTCCCCCACCCTCCTCCCCTCTGAAGTCCTCAGTTTGTTTCTCATAGTCCATAGTCTCTCATGTTTCATTCCCCCTTCTGATTACCCCCCTTTCTTTATCCCTTTCTTCCCCTACCGATCATCCTAGTTCTTATGTTCCATAGATGAGAGAAATCATATGATAGTTGTCTTTCTCTGCTTGACTTATTTCACTTAGCATTATCTCCTCCAGTGCTGTCCATGTTGTAGCAAATGTTGAGAACTCGTTCTTTCTGATAGCTGAGTAATATTCCATCGTATATATGGACCACAACTTCTTAATCCAGTCATCTGTTGAAGGGCATCTCGGCTCCTTCCACAATTTAGCTATTGTGGACATTGCTGCTATGAACATTGGGGTGCATATGGCCCTTCTCTTCACTACGTCTGTATCTTTGGGGTAAATACCCAGTAGTGCAATGGCTGGGTCATAGGGTAGCTCAATTTTTAACTTTTTAAGGGACCTCCACACTGTTTTCCAGAGTGGCTGTACCAACTTGCATTCCCACCAACAATGTAGGAGGGATCCCCTTTCTCCACATCCTCTCCAACAATTGTTGTTTCTTGCCTTATCTATTTTTGCCCTTCTAACTGGCGTAAGGTGGTATCTCAGTGTGGTTTTGATTTGAATTTCCTTGATGGCTAATGATTTTGAACATTTTTTCATGTGTCTCTTAGCCATTTGTATGTCTTCATTGGAAAAGTGTCTGTTCATATCTTCTGCCCATTTTTTGATTTGTTTATTTGTTTCTCGTGTATTGAGTTTGAGAAGTTCTTTGTAGATCTTGGATACCAGTCCTTTATCTGTAGTGTCATTTGCAAATATATTCTCCCATTCCGTGGGCTGCCTCTTAGTTTTTCTGACTGTTTCCTTGGATGTGCAGAAACTTTTAATCTTGATGAAGTCCCATAAATTCATTTTATCTTTTGTTTCTCTTGCCTTTGGGGATGGAAGACACAACACTTTTAAGCCAGAGCAGGGGGAGAGAAGGCAATAGCATATTTAAATTCTGCAGGGAAATGTCTTTTAGAGATAATTCAGGTTTTAAAGCTTTCGTCAAAAATTCCAATCTCAATTTATAGGGGAGAAAAAAAGGTCCATCGACCAGGATCCCACTACTGCAACACATCAGCTACATTTAACCATGTTTTCTTACTGGACAGGTGCCCAATCAGTTTGAGTGGAACCTCTAGTCATAAAGTTCTATTTATCTTCTGAGCCAGAGTGGTCACTCCTGAGAACCAGGTTTCTCCGTGAAGATAGCAGAGCGTCTTCAGAAGGTGGTGCTGGGTGGCAGAAGCCCCTTCCTGTCTGAGGGCTCCTTGCAGCTGCCAAGGAGGGGACAGTGAGGTGCCCCACTGTTTCACTCCCCACCATTGGCAGCTGTCCTAGCCCCCTTTGAGGGAGTGGAGAAGGGAAGTTACTCATTACATTGGAAAAGATTCTCTCCTTGAGCTCAGATTAAATTAGTCCACAAATGACCCAAGGGAGCTTTCTTTTTTAAATTGTGGCAAAACAGACATTGCACAAAATTGACCATCTTAACCATGTTTAAGTGCCCAGTGCAGTGGCATTAAATCAACTCTTGTTGTGCCACCAACACCTGTCCGTCCCCAGAACTGTTTCCATCTTGCAAAACTGAAACTGTGTCCAAGGAAGCCTTTGGTACCAGTGTCTCTTAAACTATTTTTTTTAACCAAACTTTGCTTTCTTGTTGCTTTCAAGAAATCTAGCGAGAAAGGAAGGTAGCAATATGAAATGTATTGTTTTTCATAGGTGCGGTTGTCATGTTTGGGACAAATGTGTTTGTTAAGATCCATTTTAAGGGGCGCCTGGGTGGCACAGCGGTTAAGCGTCTGCCTTCGGCTCAGGGTGTGATCCCGGCATTATGGTATCGAGCCCCACATCAGGCTCCTCCGATGTGAGCCTGCTTGTTCCTCTCCCACTCCCCCTGCTTGTGTTCCCTCTCTCGCTGGCTGTCTCTATCTCTGTCGAATAAATAAATAAAATCTTAAAAAGAAAAAAGATCCATTTTAAGCCTGCACACTTACAAATGAAGCATGACCTCTAAGAAGCCTCAAGGATACCTTTATTAAGAGCCATTCAAAATCAACCAAAGCTTCCAGAGGTTATGGTTGTGCAAATGCAACATTTCCTGTGAAAAGAACTGTGTTATACTAAAGAATTTGTCTGGTCTTTGTCCTGGGTTTCTGATTGGGGGGGGGACTGACATTGTTATGCTAACGAGATGACTCACAGGAGCTCCTAGAAAGCTTCAGGATGGGGGCTGGTCACCAGAAAGATCAACCTTTTGATTAGAGGGTTGGGATTCTTAGCCGCCTGACCTCCGGCAGGGAGAGGAAGGCTGAAGATCTGATTCAATCACATTGCCAATAATTTAATCAATCATGCCTACATAATGAAACTCCAATAAATAACACTGGACATGAAACTCGGTGGAGCTTCCTGGTTGGTGAACATGGATATTCAGGGAGGTTGATGTGCCCTGACTCCAGAGAATTCACAGAACTTCTTACCCAGAGCTTTATAGGTGGTATGTGTATTAGTCTGGGTTCTCCAGAGAAATTGAACCAATAGGAGATTATATATATATGTGTGTGTGTGTGTGTGTATATATATATATATATAGTGAAGTTTTCTGGAAGGACTTGGCTTACATGATCATGGAGGCTAAGAAGTCCCAAGGTCTATAGTTAGGAAGCTGGGTACCCAGGAAAGCCAAAGGTATAGTTGCAGTCTGAGTCCAAGTCTGTCGGGAGGAGAGAAGACCCATATCCCAGGTCGAACACAGGCAGGCAGAAAGATTGAATTCTACCTTTCTCAGCCTTTTTGTTCCATTCAGGCCTTTAACGTATTGGATGAAGTCCATTTACATGGGGAAGTGCAATCTGCTTTACTCAGTCTACCCATTAAAATGTTAATCTTATCCAGATACACCTCACAGACACACCCAGAATAATGTTTAAGCAAATATCTGGGCACCTGATGGCCCAGTCAGGTTGACACATAAAATTCATTACTACAGTAGGCAACTGTTTGCTATTGCTGCTATAATAAATTACCAGAAACTTAGTGGCTCAAAACAACATAAATTTATCATTTTACAGTTCTGGAGGTCACTAGTCCAAAATGGGTCTTTGTGGGCTAAAATCAAGGTGTCCCAGGACTGCATTCCTTCTGGAGGCTCTACGGGAGGATCAATTCCTTGCCTTTTTTTAGCTTCTAGGAGCTGCCTTCCTTCCTTGGATTGTAGGCCCTTCTTCCATCTTTAAAACATAGCATCTTCCAATCTCTCTCTGACTCTGGCTCTCCTGTCTCCCTCTTATAAGAATCCTTGTGGCGCACCTGGGTGGCTCAGTCGGTTGTGTCTGGCTCTTGGTTTCTGCTCAGGTCATGATCTCCAGGTCCAGAGAAGAGACCCATGCAGGTGCAGGGCTCTGTGCTCAACAGAGAATCTGCTTCCCCTTTCCCTCTCCCTCGGCACCCCCCACCCCGCCATGCATTCTCTCAATCCCTCTCTAGAATAAATAAATACATCTTAAAAAAAAAATCCTTGTGATTACACTGGGCTCACCTAGATGACCTAGGATAATCCTCCCATCTCAAAATTCTTGGCGTAATCACATTTGCAGTGTCTCTCTGGACATCTTTTGGGGGCTATTGTATCATAGCAATCAATAAATACTATTGAATTAATGAATTATTGGTATTGTCACTTAACTGGTTTCTTTATATTCAGTTTCACTGCCTTCGAGCTCAACCATATCAACAGAATGGTAACTATAAAAAATACCATGTACCTCCTCTGTTAAACTTCTTTAGTGGCTTCTCATAGGTTGTAGTATAAATCTAAACCCCATCATGGGGTAGCCCCTGCCTACCCTTCTAGCAGCCTCTCTCATTGCCTTACTATATGTATATAATGTTAAATGATATGAAATTACTGGTAATTGACCATTTTTGACATACAAAAATCAGAATTTATACAGCTCAACCTAATACCACCATTAGCCACATTGATATTCTGTACTTACTTGTCTCAATGCACAAAGCTTCTCTCGTCTCCATGTTTTTGCAGATGCTATTCTCTCTTCTCCCTTCCCTGATATAACTATATCCCAAGCAAATTGCTGCAGAAATTATGAGTGAATTATGAATTTGAATTCATAATTCAAATTATGAATTATCAACTAATGTGATAAAATTGTGCATGTTTTTTTATTTGAGCTTCAGCCCACAGTACAGTTTGAGCATTGCTTTATCTCTACTGACTTGTCTTTAAATATAGTTGTGCGTCCTGTGATTACATCGGGACCCTTCCCCTCCTGTGAAGACTGGGGTCAGGCTGGTCTTTAGTAACTATGCAGAGAGCAGGAGGAGGTTGATGGAGTTTTTTTCAAGCATCTATAGATCTGTCTGGGAGCCCATTGAATTTGTAATCCTCAGAATGTGTGTATCCAGTCAAACAGGTCCTCAATAAATGTTTACCGAGTGAAGGAATAAAAATAATTTCCTTTGTCCCATTGTTTACTTAGATTGTGAACCATGACCATGTGGGTATAGTAGCTGCTTTTCAGTGGATTAAACAGTCCAGAGGCTGAGTTTGAGATTAGACTCAGCTACTAAAGGGGTGTCTGATCTCAGGAAAAAGCTCTGTCTCTCTGGGCTCAATGTCTGTATCTGTGAGACCAAGTACCTTTGTCTTGCATTATTCTTTAGTCTGCCAGCTAGTCAGTGATGTTATCTGCTGCCTGGAGCTGGGGCGGGGGAGCGTCCCTCAGCACCCTCAGTGCTGGGCTGTTGTATAACTGGATCCTGAGGAAGGTGGAAGGACTGGTGTATTTTTGGCACCTGTATGCTTTCTTTGCTTGATGGGGTTGTAAGTATAGGCTGGAATGTTTTCTGTGTACATTGCCCATTGCATCACTCCTTGTTGTGACACACCATTAAGGATCTGACTCTATTGTCTGGCCATTGCCGTTGCTGTTTTCTAAAGTCAGAAGTTCAGAGCACACCAAAGCATATTACTGGAAGCTTTTCCGAATATTCACTAAACTCTAATTCTAATTCATGATCTAATTGGCGTATCCTCTTTATGTTTGATACTTTGCTGGGAGCTTTCAATTATCCTGTTTAAGAATCAGAAAAGAATCCTACCAGGAGGGGGGCGCCTGGGTGGCACAGCGGTTAAGCGTCTGCCTTCGGCTCAGGGCGTGATCCCAGCATTCTGGGATCGAGCCCCACATCAGGCTCTTCCGCTAGGAGCCTGCTTCTTCCTCTCCCACTCCCCCTGCTTGTGTTCCCTCTCTCGCTGGCTGTCTCTATCTCTGTCGAATAAATAAAATCTTAAAAAAAATTAAAAAAAAAAAAAAAAGAATCCTACCAGGAGGGACTATTAGCCTCATTTTAAAACAAAGGTTTAGAGAAATTAAGGGCATTGTCGAGATTCCTTTACTAAAAGAGACAAATTCCTGGTGCATGTATGTGACTTCTTTTACAAGATGTGAAATAGACAAATAGATAAATAAGTAAATATGTTCAATACCTACCCCTCATTAAAAATATTCTTCAGAACATCCTTGGAAGATAGTTCAGAAATATATTTTTTTAAAGATTTTATTTATTTATTTGATAGAGAGAGAGAGCATAAGCAGGGGGAGCAGAGGGAGAGGGAGAAGCAGGCTTCCTGCTGAGTGGGGAGCCCAAGGAGGGCCTGGATCCCAGGACCCTGGGATCATGACTTGAGCAGAAGGCAGACACTCAAGTGACTGAGCCACCCAGGTGTCCCAGAAATTCTTCGTTCTGTAGTTTGTGGGACATGCTGGACAAAGTAAAAATGAAATCATTTGTCCACCTGCATATCAATAATAATAAAAAAAAAAACCCTGGCTATTTAGAAACTACATTCTTCTAAGTAAATTAGTAATATTGTTTTAGACAGTGCCAAATGCCCCAAATGAAATAAAACAAAGTGCTGTGCTGTTCAGTGACTGGGGGAGGGTGAGCCAATATTGGCCAGAGTGGCCTCAAAGGAGTGACATCAGAGCTGAGACTTAATTGGGGAGGAAGAAAAAAGCAACCCAGCATGTGCAAAGCCCTTGAAGGGGTCAGGACTAGTAGGGAGAGGTCAGGCAGAAGGCCAGCGGTGGTTTACTTGTAGTGTTCAGCACTGTCTGAAACAACGTGACTCATGAAATTACTTGTAAGCTGCCTACCATCCATATAAGAACATAAACTCTAAATGGCCAGGTCTGTTCCAGCACATAGTAGGTATGCAATAATATTGCTGAATGAAAGAAAAAATATTCTGAGTGCAGCTCCTTACTGTGCAGACTGGTTTAACAGGAGCAGCAGAGGGGAAACCAGTCCTAGGTTTCCAGCTGGCCAAGCTCTGATCTTTCTGTTGCACCATCCTGCCCCCTGCTGCTGAACTTATCAAGAGATGCCAAGTTTTTCAAATGCACCAGTTCTTTTTTTTTTTTTTTTTTAAGATTTTGTTTATTTATTCGACAGAGATAGAGACAGCCAGTGAGAGAGGGAACACAAGCAGGGGGAGTGGGAGAGGAAGAAGCAGGCTCATAGCGGAGGAGCCTGATGTGGGGCTCGATCCCATAATGCCGGGATCACACCCTGAGCTGAAGGCAGACGCCTAACCGCTGTGCCACCCAGGTGCCCCATCAAATGCACCAGTTCTTTTAGATAGAATTTCTTGATCTCTGGAATTGAAATTCTGTGGTCACCTTTGAAGGAACTTTGCTTCTTGTGTGTTCTACCTCACAGAAAAGATAATTTTTGCATTGAGGAGAAAATGAAACAGATTGTGCCTTTGCCAATCTAGGCGATAAAACAATATGAGACTACCACTAAATAGCCAAAACGCCTAAATGACCCAATAAAGAAATGGGTAAAGGACTTGAACAGACATTTCCTCAAAGAAGATATACAAATGGCCAACATGGATATAAAGAGATGCTCAACACCATTAATTATCAGGAAAATGTGAATCAAAACTACAATGAGACTTCACCTCACATCTGTTGGGATGGCTATTAATTAAAAAAAAAAGAACAGATGTTGGTGAGGATGTGGAGAAACTGGAACCCTTGTACTCTGTTGGTGGGAATGTAAATTGGCGTAGCCACTGCAGAAAAAAAAACAGTATGGCGATTTATCAAAAAAGTAAAAATAGAACTACCATATAGGCCAGCAATCCCACTTGTGGGTATTTATCCAAAGGAATTGAAATTAGGATTGCAAAGAGATATTTGCACTCCCATGTTCACTGCAGCTTTATTCACAATAGCCAAGATATGGCAACATTCAAATGTCCATTGACAGATAAATGCAAAGAGAAAATGTGACACATACATACATAAAATGGAATATTGTTCAGCTTTAAATTTGTCACAACATGGATGAACTTGGAGGACATTATGCTAAGTAAAATGAACTGGTCAAAGAAGGGCATATAATGCATGATTCCACTTATATGAGATTACTAAAATAGTCAAGTTGATAAAAGCAGAGAACTTGATAGTGATTGTCAAGGCCTGGGGGTCCGAGTGGGGGGAATGGAGAGTTGTTGCTCAGTGGTTGCAGTTTCAGTTATGCTGGATGAATAAATTCTAGAGATCTTTGTACAACCTAGTGACTACAATGAACATATGATATGGTGTGCTTCAACATTTAAGAGGGTTAAATACTTAACATGACATCTACCCTCTTAAAAAACAAACCAACAGACAAAAACAAAGGGAAACAAGGAAACTTTGGGAGGTGATGGATATGTCTGTTCTCTTGATTGTGATGAAAGTTTCACGGGTGTTTGTATACGTCCAAATTCATCCAACTGTACCCATTAAACATGTGTAGTTCCTGGTATATCAATTATACCTCAGTAAAGCCGTTTGAAAAAAACCCAGAAAATGATATAAGACCTCTGACCAGGGGTTCTGAAGGTAATGATGATGACAAGTGATCTGATACATTTGTCACCTTCTGGGGTCCCCTCGTCCTTCATCTGTGGCATTGCTCAGAGCCCATTTCTGCCTGGCCAGAATAGGTACTTACGTGGTTGTTGAGAGAATAAGTGAAAAGTAGAGATAATATGAGCATTTGGTAGTCATCTATAACAAAAAGTAACTGACTTGTGAACTCTTTGAAGTCAGACTTTTTTTTTTTTTTTGGCAGGCACATGTTTTAAATGGAGCAGCAACTCACTTGTTATGGGGACTTACCTCCACTTTGTAGTGTCTAGATGAAAACATACTTTTCAAGATAAATATTCAAAATATCAACTTCAAAATAAGGTAAAAAGCTCGTAGGCTCATATGCCAAATTATATTTATATGCCACAAAAGATTTGATTAGAAAAAGAACAAAATAGGTTCTTTTGTGGCCATAAAATTGAATTTAAAGGAAACATTTATGTATGTTGTAGTTTGTACTATTTTTTTTTTTTACCAGAATGAGGGAATCTACTCACTGATCCATGATAACAGTCCTGATTCTGACCCCAGCTCTATGCTTTGTTATTGTGTGGCTTGGGAGTTATGTGAAGTGTTTGCTGTTGCTACAGGTAATGCATGTAACAATGCAAACATTGCTCTTTCCTTTGACCAGCACAAAAGAAAACCAGGTTTACTCCTAAACAGCATTGAGCAACAGGAGCCCAGTGATGCCAGGCCCTTTGCTCTGATTCTTTCCAACTGTAGCCATCTTGATTAAGACATTCGGGAGGCAACTGAGGACTTTCTACATACACTTTGGATGGTACAGGTAAAATACATGATTTTTTCTCTCCTGTTTTTTTTTTTTTGTGGGAAATGGTAAATAAAATTTATAAAACTTTATTAGGTTTTTAAATGGGAGGATATCTTTAACTTTTATTTAAATGAGGAAGATTGCTTACTGGTGTGGAAAAGTTTGCCAATTGGGTAAAGCAGGAAAGGCCTGAGCTAAATAATTTTTAGTCTTGGTTGCTGTGGGGGAGGTGAGTGAACTAATTTTTCTTGTGTAGCGTTTTCGCAGATGTTTCTGAGATATTTTAGTTTTGAGAGGTTGTTTGGACACTTGTCCTTAAGTTCAAGAGCCTGTGGGCTAGCAGAGGACTTGGGAGTTAATCCTTAAAGCCCTGGGGATAAATTGGAGGGTGTAAGGCAGAGAAATATTATGAGTAATCTTTGTTTTTAGAAATAACAACTGACATTTATTAACTATGGAGGAAAATAGGAGAGTGGCTCATGATGGGGCAGAACTAGATATATGCCTGAAGACCACTTAGGAGGCTATCCAGATATGTCCAGATACTCTAATATGGGATGACAGAGATAAAATTAAAGAATGGGAAAAGAATATTCAGAGAACAAGATGGAGTCGGGATATATTTAGAGACAGTCCCCGAATGGGAGAAGCAGTTTAATATGGCTTCTAACGTGGAAGTTTCTAACTTGGTTTCTAATGTGGATGACATTAATTTCCCATAATCTTGCAATTGCAGTTTTTCATGTTCAATAAGTTAACATTCAGCCTGCAAACATCTTCCTAGTTTGCAGAACGGGTAGACTGGGAGGAGAAGCTTGGATGCCTCACGGCAAGATCACAGGAAGTGGAGTCAGAGCATGTAGGCCTGATCTGGTAGCCCTGGGATGTGCCTGCAGGCAAGTCCCGCAGGGCTCCTCACACTCTAAAGTGCTGCGTGAATGTTAGTTATTATCTTAGATTTTTTTTTCTTATCAGTTGAAGCGGAAGTTTGTTTTCATTTTGATTAAGTGACTAGCTGTTCTGACCGCGGTGGAGGTGGCTGGAGCAAGGAGGGTTGCACAGGGTCCACCAGGCTCAAGGCATTTGCTAGCTATGCAGGCAAGGAGCCCTTCCTACCTCGCCCAGTGCTGTGTTATATGTACATTCTCCCTAGTGAGAAGACTACAGCTGGCCCTGAGGTCTCTGCTCTGAGGTGGTGGCTCAGAATGCGTGCTCCAAGTCCTCCAACCCTGTGCAAATTATTCCACCTCCTCCTTCCTGTTTCCATCTGTAAATTGGGAACAGTAAGGGCAGGGCTGTGGAAGGCCACCACATACAGTGCTTAGCACACTGTGAACACACAATGTATAAACAGATCGATCTTCTTTGTTCTGGGTCTGACATGCTGACATCATTTGAGCAGGGAGACCCACACTCTCTGTAGCATATTTGGTGTCATCCCTACATGGGTGGCCTTCAGTGCTTTATGCGGGGCTAGAGCTGGAGCCTCCATGTGGGGAATATGAGCACATAGCGGGCTCTTGCCCTCGCCTCAGCACTGGAGACAGAGCTACTCTGCAGCCTCAGGACTTAGGATAGAGATTTGGACACTGGAGAGATTGGAGCTGATTTCGAGAGGACCACATAGTGAAGTTGTTTGAGATCGGAGTGGTAGGACTAGGTGAGCCCCATTACCCCAGAAGTTGGATCCTCAAAAGAAGGTTCTGTCAGTCTGGCCCCATAGACTGAAAACCCAGTTCAGCTAAAGCTTTTTACTGCTAAAGGTTCTTAATAAATCCCCAATCTCCTTACTTCATTTGACATATTTGAAATTAATGACATAATACTTTCATAAGAACACACACTATAACGTCACTTTCTTCCTTTTGGACAAGCAGTGTACGTATTTTAAATTTGTAATGTAGATTCTGAGGAGACTCAAAGTGACTGCTGAATTCCTTGTCATCGGCACCATAGCAATAGGTGTTTAGTTTCTGATTTATTTACTTTATTCAGTATCTCAGAATCATTTAATAGCAACGTAACATAAAAGCCAAACAGCACCCTTAGAAACATAAACACAGTGAAGACTGGGGCATGTGGAAGTATTCCCTTGGTACAAGCAAATGCTAGACAAGTTTGGGGGGCATGACTTACCTGGTCAAGTTGGACAGAAAGTGAACAGCACAGATCATCAGCTTATGAAAAAAGAAGTTATGGTGTTTCAGGTGTTAGTGTTAGAGTATATAAGGTCCGGCCAATGGATTATTTTATTCCAGGTTGGCTTACTTAGTCACAAAAGAATTTTAGTAACTAGAAAACAGAAAAAAGATCAATGACATTCTGTTGTTGCTAGAACATTCTGTGAATACACTTCTGTTTTTGATGCATGGTTGGTGAATGCCAAATTCCAGTTAATTATACATCCCGATAATAAACAAATTAATATCAGAATATCAAACATGCAATAACTGTACTCAAATAAAGGAAATACAGTAAAGTACAAATGAAAATAATTTTTGTTTTCCTTTGAGAAGGTATTTCAGAATTTTATAGCATTTCAGGGACATTAATATAAATGTAAGTAACATAAATATTACTTATCACAACAGAGTACCATAGCTAAGAAGGTATATGAGATTGGCTGTCGAGTGAATGGATGGTTCCTAACTTGTTTACAGAAAGATGAGATCCTAATACTTAATATTAAGTAATTTAAAATGAATCTTCCTAAAAAACTCAGCAGATTTTCTATTACTCAAAGGATTCAAAGCTAAGAATTTCAAATTTCTTATTTATAAGTAAAACTAGTGAATATGGGTGTAACATTTTTATGCCCATTAAGAAAATGAAGACTGATTGATGAGTGTTTCATTTTAAAGTATTTTTGTTAAGATTTTATTTACTTATGTGTGAGAGAGAGAGAGAAAGCAGAGGGAGAGGGAAAAGCTGGCTCCCCACTAAGCAGGGCCCTGGGATAATGACCCGAGCCGAAGGCAGATGCTTAACCGACTGAGCCACCCAGGCACCTTGACTGTTTTGCTTTAAATAATTGCATTCTTCACATCTGAAGTTACCTGATGTTTCAGAAATGCCTTTCCTAAAGAGCATATTGAAATGATAACATTTGCTTATGATATATAAACCGGTTACTGGGATAAGTTAAAAGAAACATTTCTGTAATATTAGGGTTGATGAAGTATCACTATTAATTTATAATTATACAGATTTCAATATTAATTGATTAAAAAAGCATTTTCATAGTAGATGTTAGACAATGGCACCTTCTTTGACATAGAAAAATAATTTTCCAAAGATCTCAGAAAGTTCTGTGCAAGGAACAAGGGACCAGGAAAACGCTTTCTATTTCTATAGGCTTTGCCCTGAATGAGCATTGCAGGCACTGGTCAATCAGGCAGGCCATACTGAGTCATCCTTCACTAAGTCCCACAACACTCAAGACACACCAGTAGTACTTACAGTCTTTTCCCCTTATCTACCACCCTGTTATTTGCCTCTTAAGTCTTACCACTCTGGTACAGAAGAAAATAAAAATCTAAAGAAAGAAGGAAGAAAGCATAATTAGTTTTCCCCTAAGGCCCAGAAGAGAAGGACCAGCCTTTAGGGTTGGGTCTGGCTGCTGTGTGGCTTCCTAAGCAGATCAGAGATTGGAAGTAGGCAAGGAGGCAGGAGGTCCAGGGCCTCTTGTTTCCTCAGCCATACTGGAAATCTAGATTTCTGAGACATGCTCACTTGCTGGGATGGGCCTCTCAAAAAGAAGTGCAGTGCAGGAGGGTGTCATTTACCTCCTTGGGTCTCCATTTCCATGTATGTGATGCAGATAAAATACCTTTCTCATAGGGTGGCTTGATATTTAAGAACCCAGTGCATTTTAAATGCCTTACAAGTGTTAGCTATTATTTTTTTGATACCCAAATCTTCATTTCCTGGCCTCAAGGCCCATCCATTTGTCTAACACATGGAAATAGCAGAAAAGGACTAATCTATAAGCAGTGATGTTGGCCATTTCATCACAAATGTGGGTAAATGCATCCCAGGAGGAGCTACTCAAGATATGCTGATGTGACAGATTTAGCAGCCATGGTGGCTTTTCCTCACAGAAATGATGACTTTCCCCAGAACATTTCAGTCCAGGTGTCCTGTGAGTGGGGCTTGGCAGCTTTCATCCCTGTCTTGGTCTTCTTTTTCTTTCTTTCTTTCTTTCTTTCTTTCTTTCTTTCTTTCTTTCTTTCTTTCTTTCTTTCTTTTTCTTTCTCTCTCTCTCTCTCTCTTTCTTTCTTTCTGCTTGTCTTGGTATTCTTGATAGGGCTGGTCAACTCAGGGAACAGATATTGTTTGAGATTGGCAGCAGTGGTCTTCAACTTGTGGAGGCCAATTTTCTTATCATAGACTTCTTTGCCAGAAGGATTTCTCCAATTTGGTCATGACAGGGTCTGATGGTGATACTAAAATGAATGCCACTAAATGCCAGGTACCTGCCACAGTTTATGACAAGAGTGGGGGTGGAGTCTGGAGCCCTTACCCGGCCTGGGTTGAAAACAAGGACCTGCGCTTCATGGTGCAGACATAGAAAGTACCCGGGCTCTCTAAACCATAGTGTCCTTTTTATAATATGGGGAGAAGAGTAAGAGTGGCCTCAGAAGGTGATCATCAGGATTATGTGGGCATGATAAGAGACAATTCACAAAGTCCATCAACAGAAGACTTGTGGTTAAGGATTTGAGAGGAACATAGCCCTTCACTGTTACTCTCTGGGGGTGCAAAGCAGGGCTTGGAGGGTCCTGGGCTCTAAACAGTCCTGATTACTCTGGTTTGTTCAGGGCCTGTGTCTTGTTAGTTAGACACCTTCTTCATTAGTGTTGTAGGGCTGCTGTAATAAAGCACAATGGACTGGGTGGTTAAAGCAACAGAAATTTATTATCTCATAGTCTGGAGAATAGAAGTCAAAGATAAAGGTGTCAGCAGAATTGGTTCCCTCTGACCATTGTGAGGGGTAAATCTCTTCCATGTCTGGTGCCAGCTGGCAATATCTGATGTACCTTGGCTTATAGAATATCACTTCAATCTCTGCCATCATTTCCGGTGGTCCTCCTGTGTGTGTGTGTGTGTGTGTGTGTGTGTATCCAAATTTCCCCTTTTAATAATGATACCAGTTGTATTGGATGAGGGGCCCACCCTATCCAGTATCACTTCATCTGGACTAATTACAGCTGCAATGACCCTATTTTCAAATAAGGTCACATTCCAAGGACTGTGGTTTAGACCTTCAACAATATATGAATTTGGGGATGGGGACAGGACACAATTTCACCCATTATGCCTTCCCTTTCTTTAACAATAATCTTTGACTCTTTTCAACACAAACTTAATCAATGTTCTCCTGAAAAGTAAGGAGACAGGAAGACTTGAATCTCTATTTCAGGAGGCAGTGAGCTAACCCCAGGCTATCCTAGAGGTAGGTCAGGATGCTGCTAAAACTTAATATAGGTCCTCTGCATTCCTCTTTCCAAATCAAAGGAAAGCTCACATGTTTCAGGCTGTGCTCTCTAGGAGAGTGAGGGACCTCACCAGGCAAAGCCCCACCCCTTCTATTTCCTTCTCCACTGTGGGAAGGATTGACCAGAACAGGTGCTGGTCAGATGGAAGCCATTCAGTTTGAGAACCTCCATCTGGTGGCTGCCTTGTTCTGTCTTTCTCATTAAGAGCTATCTTAGTTCAGTTGGGTTTGCTTCTCCTGTTTGAGCCGTAATTTGTGACTGGAGGCTGGCTCCAGAGAGCTGTGGTCAATGGGCAGTAAAGAGCCAGAGCTGAGCTCAGAGCTCTTCTATCTCCTCAGATACTGGCCTCCACCCCACTTGTCTGAAAGTGAAATAAAGGGAAAAGATAAGAAATTTAATGCTGACTAATTACTTACAAAGGGCTCAAACCAGCAACTATTACAAGCCACAGAGACAAAACCACCTTATAGGACCAGGGAAAGTATGCTGAATTTGACAAAACAGAGTAGGGGTGTTCACAGGGCCTGAAGTGCACTGTGCGGAGCGCTGTCTGAGGAAAATGGCGAAGGTGAAACATTCAGGCTTATCTGGTCCTCCACACCCCCTGGTCTGACTCTCCTGGAAGTTCTGGGGAGGGGGGTAAACAGAGCTGACCAACCCTCTTGCAAGTCCTGGCTGCCTCTCTGGGCTCACCTTCAGCCTTGGGAGTTCCCTGCTTTTCTTCCAGTTGATTTGAATACTTAAATCCCTGTAGCTCAAAAGGCAATCTGACTTTTGCTTTTCCAAAGATAAATCTTAAAGGAAAAACTCTTCAATATAGGCAATTATTTTGTCTGCTTACTTCTAAATGCCTGTTTGACATATTTTGTCAAACTTCCCTTTAGTCACAGAATGTACTATTGTTATTCATCAATTAAGGGCTTTAGACTTACAGAGGGATGCCTACACTTGGCAAAAAAGAGCAGAGAACTTCCATTATATTCTGATAAAAGGGCCAATTTAATATGGGCATCAATATCTAAGGAATTTTTTTTTACAGTCTCAGATCCAAATACCCTTCAGGAATCTACAAAAAGCTCTATTTTAACAGGATAATTCAAAGCTTATCAAGGTCACAGACATTTCACTTATTAACAAGAGGCTTCCTGAGGAAAAGTAAAGCAAAAATACAGGCATGCAGGCTTCCAGAACTTTACTTTTTAACAGGTAGGATGGAGAAGGAAAAATATTCCCACTGGTTTTGAGGTAATTATTTTCAGTGCAATGGTCTTTGAATACAATAAGCAATGGGAAACTAGACCTCACTTTGTAGATTCAGGAAAAAAAAAACATTGTGTGTGGGAGAAGAGTCTATTAAAAAATCATGGATTTGAGAATGTTTCACAAAACTTCAGGGTCCTCTGAGCATTTCTGTACAATTTTTGGAAGAAATGTTTATGGTCAGTGTGATCTATTTGTGATTGCTTCATTAGATCAGGCATTGCTGAAATACCCAAACTATTTATTTTCTGTGTGTGTATGTGTGTTGGGGGTGGGGGAGGCGAAGGGAGATTTGTTTCTAGTGTAATGCATGGCAAATAGTAGGTGCTTTTCTTAGATTATTTTTGCTGTGCATAACTAAAACATGAAAAATAGACTTAAATGCATTTTCTCTCTTATTAAAAAATGTGAATATACAGTCCAGGGTTGATACGGTAGATCTATAATGCTGATACTCAGGATTCTTCTGTCTTTTCATTCTGCTGTGACTGGCTACCATTCCCAGGATCACCTTGTGGTCCAAGATGACTGCTAGAGCTCCAGCCATTGAACCACATTTCAGGACAGAAAGGGGGAAGAAGGGGAAAAAAATGAACCCCTCCTTATTAATGAGTTTTCCTGAAAGAACCATACAATACTTCTGTTTCGACCTCAGTGGTTGGAACAGTGACATTGTCATAGGTGGCTGCAACAGACATTGGGAAATATGCTTAAATCCTTTTACCAAAAATAAAGAAAAAGATGGATTTTGAGATACAAGTAGCAATCCTTGCTCTACAGATAAAAAAAATATTTGTTTAATTGGATTGGATCAATTGGCCGGAACTGGTGTACATGAGATATTTTGTTAACTGATCTTCTCTCATGAAAAACTGGGTAGGAAGCTTCTTATCATACCTTGCAGTGTGATAAGCTGGGATTTGGAGAGAGAATGCTGGTCTTGAGCACACCTCAGGCTGACCTTGACTTACTGTGGGCAAGGATGTTAGAACTCATGTTCTTTTACTCTTCAAGAAGTTGGGTGTGAACATGAATAGTGTAAGACAAATGCTTTCAAGTTCTAACAAATGAAAATCAAATGCTGTGAAGGTGAACGGGATTGATCTAACCTCTCCAGTTTCCTTCATATAGTCAGCACATGGGACAAGATCTTGGGAAGACCCCTCCTCCCTCACGAATTTGCAGAATGTTCTCATCACTCTTTAGAAACAAATTCAGTGAGCTTTAAGTGTTCTGTGTTATCTTTCCTTTCATGTTGTTTAAAGTAGTTGTCAAAGTGTTCTTGGCTATTTTTAAATAAACAAGTAAGTACACAAATAAGAACACACCCTCTCATAGGAACCTAATGACCAAAACTCGTTGAAAGGAAAACTGGCTTTGTAGTTTAGTTTAAGTCATACATGCTTATTCATAATTTCTGTTTTCAGCCTGCTAAAATCCATTTTTTAAAATAGAAAATGGAAAGAATGCCATTAGGCCCAAGAGAAATCTAAATATAACTGAAGTCAGGCACATAGTAGGTGGCTCATGACGTGAGTCTTGATGGTAGGATTCCTTTGAAACTCGCACTACTCTGCTGTAAACATTGCCTCCTTAGCCCTGTGTGGTCTTGATGGGCTGTGACTGACGGCCATCGCTATATCATGGAAGACATGTTTACTCCTTCACTTGCCAGCCCTCCATTCTCCCCTTTCTGGCTGTCTAGGCTGTCCCTTCCCTTGAGAAGGGTGGATGGTGTGAGCCCTGTGCTGGTCCTGCATGGAACATGCACACCTTACCTTTCTTTGTTGGGGTGCTAATCCCTCACCCTCATTCCCTTCCCCTGTTTGCTCATGGAAATCTCCCCTGGCCCACAGACTAATCTAATTTTCCCAGGGCAGCCTCTGTGTCTGCACAGCACACATCACACTTGTCATTACTTGTTTAGAGCTGATCTTCCCTGGGAAACCTGGATTCAGGGTCACAGGGATTGTGTCTTCTGGTTCATGGCTGTGTTCCATGCCCAGCTTGGTGCCTGACATGTAATAGGTGCTTCGTGAATACTTGTTCATTGTCTGACAGATGTAGCCCCTCCCCTCTCATTATCGCAGACAGGTTCCCAGGGCAAGGTATGCACTTGGAGCCCCTGTCCACGCCTATATAGAATGGACGTGTTGGTCCCCAAGGGCTGGTGAGATCAATTAGTTCACTCTTTCCTTATTTCAGATGAAGGAATGGTTTTAGTTTACTAGGTCTGACAAACAAATTACCACAAGCTGGGTGGTTTAGATGACAGAAAGTTATTGTTTCAACAGTTCTGGAGATTAGAAGCCCAAGATCAAGATGTCTGTAAGGGTGGTTCCTTCTGAAGGCAGAGAGAGAAGGATTGGTTCCCTGGCTTTCTCCTAGCTTCTGGTGTTTGCTGGCAATCCTTGGTGTTCCTTGGCTTGTGGAAGCATCACCCCGATCTCTGCCTTCATCTTCACGTGGTACTCTCCCTTAGGACATGTTAGTCTTCAAATTTCCCCTTTTTATGAGGACACCAGTCATATGGGTTGAAGGCCCACCCTAATGACCTCATTTTAATTTGATCATCTGCAAAGATCCTGCTTCCAAGCAAGGTCACATTCACAAGTACTGGGGGTTAAGGGACACAATTAGCACACAGCAATGACTCAGTTCATAACACATTGTCCTCTCTGTTGAAAGATAATGCTACTGACTCACCATTTTTGTAACATGGGGGTTGGGTTATTTTCCAAGGTCTAGTCTTATTTGTTGTCTTTTGTGAGCAAGAACAGTACGAGGAAAACTTGGGTTATAAATTAAGAGGTTAGTTCATTCAGGTAATGGAGCTTGTTTCCTAAGTGTGGAAAATGGTCTTCACATAGTGTTTTCAACTGATTGACATTAGACCCACTTGGCTGCATATCTACCAAGAAGCACAGTCACAAGAGTTCATTTATTTTCATGGATCAATAAACAATTATTTAGAGAAAGTGACTTTGTCAACAATTTAATTAAAGTCACCCAACCTTTGAAATGAGAAGTAATTCAAGTTTGGCCACATATTAGCTGTATGGCCCTAGGCAAGTCACTTAATTGTCTGGACCTCAGCACACTATCTGTAAAGCTCTGGTACTAGACCAGGTAACATTCAAGAACCCTTCTGGCTGGAATCTCCTTTGGATTGTGTAGTTCTTTTAGTGTTGAAAGCAGAACAGATCTTTAAGGAATTGGGATGTGCAAGGTACAAAAAGGAATCAATTGTTGAAACAGTTTTCCTATTCATGATCATCAGTAGATATGAGGTGGTTCTAGGCTCAGCATTGAAGGAAGAGGCTTGGTCCCTGCCATCATCTACTTTTATGTGCTCATTGTCTACTCCATGCAGACAGACCAGTAGACAGGACACATGTCCTCTGCTAACAGGGCACTATTCCCCTGGCCCACCCCAGTGATCATACGCTGGTGGGTTTGTAGTATCAGAATTTGCATGGGTTGACTATGTCATTTTCATCCCCCAAATAAGTAATTTTCTAAGGAGTTATTTATGTGAATGTCTGCTAACATGTTTAAGAACCTGATCAGAGTTTTAGTTACTTGTTACAACTGAGCCTTTGGGGTGTACATGCTCCTCTTTATAATCTCGGCATAAAAACTCTGGCTAATAATAACATCTTTACTATAAATAGAGATCTTTAGATGCTCTGTCCTTCTATTGTCCTGCCTCTTACAATGCTCAATGTATCTTAATCCCTTCTCTTTATTTTGTTATTAAACTGTGACCCCTGATTGTAGGGAGGATACAAAATAGACCAGATGTCTTAACCATGTTTGGATAAATCAGTCATCACCCTTCTCTTTTCCAAGAAAAATGAGACATAGCGCCTTGAGTGAGGGGCGTAGACCCTACTTTCCATTCAGTCTTTCCAAAGCAAACAGAAAAGAGGTGTAAATGCCTGTTAACTGTGCTGTGTCACTTGTGTGGGCATTCAATTTTAAGGATGCAACCATCGTTATTGTGAACAAAGAGGGAGACCAACTGTCAGTGTTTTGTCTCATTTAATATCAAGACTAAAAATAACAACCTCAGGAGAAACAATTAATTAATGAACTTAATTCTAATGTTTGAAAGGAATAAAGATTTTGATAGGAAGCCAGGGAGGCAGGCTCTCAATACAGTAATCTTTCCCTCAAATTTAAGAATTCTTCGATTTACATTTAAATAGTATCTGATTTCAGAACTTCACTTTTTGAAAAAAAAATTTTAAAAGTCTCCTTGACAACATTACAATGAGGCAAAGAATTGATTTGCAGCAACATAACAATAAAGTCAATCATCAGAGTATTTTGTCCCAATATTTTATATTCTGTGTTAGGTATCAGTCACTATGTTAGGTGTTGAACATAATACTTAAAGCAAAACAACTTTATGAGATCCAAACAACTCCACTTTTTACATGGAAAAAACATAACACAGAGTGAGTTCAATAGTCTGCTCAGGTTTGTCCAGTTAGGAAATAGTATACTCAGGATTCACGCATGGAGCAGAATCATTTGACTCAAGCCCTGAGCTCTTTCCAAATACTCTGGGGTCCTATTAACAGGGTCCTGATTTGCACACATGTTGCTGTCACACAGCTTTGCATGAATGGTAATCAGATGACTACAAAGGCCTTATTCTGATTGGATTCCTATGGCATCATTAATCTAAGCCAGGCCAGTACTGGTGGAGTTAGGAAGAGGAGGACCGGAAGCAGGCACTAATGGGCATGCAGAGATAAGGGAAACAGTTCCTCAGAGTACGTTTAGGAGGAAAAAAGTCCACATATCATTATGATAAAAGAGACAGTACAAATGCCATATGAAACTATTAAATAATGTTATTGAGAGCCTAGGGAGGGAGAGATCCTGGTCTGCAAAAGCCATTCCGCACCCCACTCTACCTATGACCACCCACGGTAGTGGGCTGTATCACTGGGGAGAAGATAAGGAAAGACCGATTTGAGGAAGAACACGTGGATGGGCCTGAAGGATGGCTAGGGTTTTGGTAAGAGGAAATTCAGGTGGGCTACAGCATTCCAAGCAGAGGGAATGGTATGAGAGAGGCATGAAAGTGTTGCTACTGTATAAGCAGAAAAAGATGCTACTGTAGAATATAGCATCACTTAGGACAAATATTTGAAAAGCAGCCCAAAGTTTGTAAGACTGGGGCCTGGGAACATTCCAGTCCAGGGATTTCAAACTCAGTCTCGTGGTTCTCTAAGGAGCCTAAGAATGGGCTTCCGTTAGTCTATGAGGTTTTATTTGAAACTCTGAGTATATGCCCATGTTTCAGTTACCTATTGCTCTGTAACAAACCACTCCAAAGTGAACTAAAATTGAAGTGACTTGAAACAATTTATTATTTCTCATGATTTTGCAATCTCAGCTGGCTCAGCCAGGAATTAGAAGTTTGCCCTAAAACTCCAACCGGGTGTTTGGGGCCCTGTCACCTATTTTCAGACTTCCTTCCTGTTTAGTGCTTGCCCTCCTGCCTAGAGTTTGAAGGAACAGCTACCCTTATCCAGAGGTTCCCCATCAAAGGCCACTTTGGGGGACATTTCCACAATTTACATTGAGCTTTCCGTTGCTGTCAAGTACAGAACTTAAACAAAAGAGAGGACATCTTGAGGATCAGTTTGGCTCAATATGAATCAGAATTTTCTTATATCTGGACTAACTCTGGACCTTGTCCTCAGCCTATGAGTCCTATTTTTGGATGAATTGAAGAAGTGGATGCATAACTGTGACTCAGGGATTCTGTAAAAGCAATTCTTCACTCCAAGGCGATGGTCTTATGATGACTTGGAATTTAAAGGTCCTGAATTAGTTGTTGCCTAACAAAATGAAGCTCTTGAGATGCAGAAAAGCCACGGAGATGTCTCGAAAGAACAGGGTACTTGATCATTGGAGGCATAGAAAATGTCCATTTCCACAGCATCATGATTAATTGGTGGGAGAGGAGTACTTTTTCACCCTGAGAGTAGGAGCAAGGAGAAGGAAGACACCACTTAGTCAATCACTCTTTGCTGCCTTAGAAGTGTTCCAGCCTATGTGCTATTTACATATTCTAAGGCGAAAAAAAAAATGAAAGAATATGTCAGACTCTTACCACTGATTAATGCTAGCAATCAGCCTTACAACATCCGCTCACTTAACAACTTTATTAGCAGCCACGGAAGTGTATGTTTGTACTTCTCTTGCATTACTTAATGACGACCTAATTTACATTGGGTCTCTTGCTTTAAACGTATTCTTCAAAGGTATGTTAGATATCAGAAGAGTCATTGTCAGCTATGTTAAAAAAAATGATGTCACGTGAGTCACAAGGAAGCGATTCCAACCAGCAGGTTCCCATTTGATTTGGCATCCGAATATAATACATCACCTTTGTTACAGACATGTAACAGTTCTGGTCATATCCAAAACTGCAAGGAAAATGTTAGAAGTCTGGAAGTAAAAACACAGGGGAGTGATTTATTTCAGGACAAGAGTTAATCTCTTTCCACTTTGGGTCCGGAAATTCATGGGCTTTGTTTCCTAGATAAGACTCCCTACAGCTCTGGCTAACAGGAATAAGGTGATGAGGCAATCCTAGGTGTGGACAGTGTTATCAATAGCCTAAGGCTAAATTTGATAGCTATTTCTGAAAACCAGAATTGATTAAATTCATCAATGAGAATGTTTTAGATTTCTTTATAATGCTATTATCTATAGTTGCTGTATCTACTATTCTACAAGTTTAAATATGAAATGAAAACTTTAAATAAAAGAAAGCTATTTGAGTAATGGGAAAAAACTGGCTATTTTTGGTGTAAAAAATACCAGTCCCTTCTATATGACTTCCACGTTAGGGAGAAAATGTTACTGTCATTGCAGTAAATAAAAGATAAATAAGGAATCTGCACTCCAAGTTTATGGTCTATGTGATTTTCCTTGTATGAATAAGTACTTTTTTGCTTTTGCAAAATAATGAATAATGTATTATTAAATTCATATTTCCTTCTTACACAGTAAGTATATTATGGAGCAGTCACATGTGTTATGAATTGCTTGTTGGTAATAGTTATGGCTAACAATTTCTTACTTGGTGCTATGCTACTTTATCCCATTGAATCCTCAAACTAAAACTATAAGATAGATATGATGATAACCATATTGTAGATGAGGAGGTAGAAGCTTAGACTATATAATTACTCAGGACACATAGCTGGAAAGTGTACAGGTGGGGTTCAAATCCAGGTGTGTCCACTGTCGAACTATGCACTTCATCAGGGTACTCCACTGGCTTTTCGCATGGTACATTGATAACATCAGACTTGGATAAATTCCATCGAGGAGAAACTTGGTAGACATTTTCAGAAAGGAGAAATTGGAAACATTGAAATATTTTCTAAATATAGAGTGAGAAATGGCTCAGAGGAATCAAGTAATTTCTTAAAGAATATTAGTTGACAAAAATTAGTTGAAAGTGTACAAAAGTAATTCTGTATTTCATTTCTTTTACCTTGGATTTTTGCTCTGGAAATGAAATATTTTTAAATTTCTTACAAGGGTCCCAGAATGTTGTGGTTCCTTTCAAATAAAAATATCTTATATTATGGCTTCACAAAATGAGCTGCTCTGTTCTTTGGTCCAGTGAATCAAAGGAAGGACCCTAGCATTTGTTAAGCACAAGACACTGTGCTAAGCAAGTTACTTCATTTGATTCTCACAGCACACTGTGAGCTGGGTATTAGAGTAGACATTTTTCAGCTGACAAAACAGTCTTAGGAAAGTTAGGTGCCTCAACACAAGTTATATATGCTATAAGCCATAGGGCTGGTATTCCAACTCATGTCTGCCACGCCCTTCTTAGAAATAGATTTATTGTCCCTTGAAAAATCAGGGGAATGAAATAGTTTTCCCAAATAAGCAGATTCTTAATTAACTTTCTAATTCTTTTTGTTCCAATGCTTCATTCTGAAGGTTGGATATACAGTCAACGAGAATTCCAATTCAAAATCTGCAGCAAGTTTGAAGAGCTGTGTTGGTGTGTTGTTTCAAGAACTGCCAATCTAATCAACATAGCTTTTGTCTAGGAAAGTGAAGTCAGGGGCTCGAAGTGTCCAGATTTCCACTTGTGTTATCTCAGTAGACACACAGCTGCAAATCAGTAGCTACAGTCAGGTTTTTTTGATTATTCTCAACATTTCCTTCCAAATGAGGGAGAAAACTAAAAAAAGTGATGTTGAGTCTAGTCAGCACATTTTACCCATAAAGATTCAAGAAGCTGAAATGTAGGATCAATTCTGAAGGCCCAAGAGCAGGGAGGTGTTAATGACTCACCTTCCTGGGCAGATGTGCTCCTCCCTTGTCACTTTGGTTAAGGAAGACTTTGGTGACTCGTGGCATATCTCCATCCTTTGTTAATCTGGGGCGTTTGGGATTATTGAGTCACCTGCAGTGTCTTTCTTCTCCCTTAATCTGCTCAGACCCTGATCCAAGCCTTGGATAGATCCAGGATCCCTGAAGCCACCACGGAATGATCAGCAACATGACTGCTGAGTATCAGAAACTGCTGTTCCCTGGCCCTGGTCACTCCCCATTTAGGGAAGCTGGGAACTTTAGCCTCTGAGTCTAGGTTCCTCATTCCCACAAGTTAACTCCATTCACCAACCCCTTCCTTAAAATCGGTCTACACACCTACAATGTTCACCGACTTCTCTCCGAGCCTGTCTCCAGAACTTTTAGAGGCAGTTTATCTCCTGGCAAGTGTAGTATTCTGCTTCATCCTTGTCTTCAAGGATGTTAGTATGTTATGGAGCAGTCTGTTTGGACTTGGAGAGCCCCAGACTGGGTGTTGATACTCTCTGACAATGATGCAGCAATAACAGCAGAGGGCAGCAGAAAAAGCAAGGGTTTGAGCCAGAAGGACTTAACTGAAATATTGGCTCCAACATGCATTTAAATGGCCAGGGGACCCAAGACAAGTCTCAGTTTCCTCATATGTAGAATGAGAGAAATAACTGCTGTGTGGGGTTGTTGTAAGGTCACAGTCAATGCATATAAAGCACTTGGCTTAATGACTGGTATGTATTAGCCATTTAATAACTGGTAGTGTTTATCATGTCTTTCAATGAACTGTTTGGACTGTGGGAAGCAAAATGTAATTTAGACATACTTAAGCCTCTGGCATGGTTTGCAACATTGAAAACAAGGAAACTAGGACTTGAGTTCTTCTGTACCAGCCCAGGGATCTTTAGAGAATGCTTATCCTTTGGTAAGGTCACATTCTCAGCTTTCTTAGGTATTTTAAAGGTAGATTTGACAAGGGAGAAGAAATTCTCCCTCTAGTACTGTATCTGGATGGTGCAGCCAGAAAGGCCAAGAAAACCTTTGGAGCCTCCTGGAAAGTTAGATTTAGGCTGAAGAACTGGAAGGGTTGACAACTTACAGAGGTTTGTTAGACAGCAGAATAGCTTTACAAATGAAGTGCCTGAAGCCAAAACTGTTAGGTCATCTAAAATTAGACTGGAAAATGCTTGAGAGTGAGCTATGCTGGCAGGGAATTGAACAAGGTGGCCTAAGGACTTTTTCTATTTCTAATTTCTGTAAGTCTATAGAAAGATCTTTCTTTTCTGTATTTTCGAATTTATTTTTTTTTCTTTAGCCTGAGTTTTTTTTTCTCTCAGATACATTTATAAATTCTACTTACAAAGCTTAAAATTACAGCAAAAATGCCATTTCATACTGTTAAGTTTAGTCCATTTTAAATCTTGTCTTGCAAATTTCTCCTCCTACAAAGCAAAGCTGTCCCATCATGTTGCCTTATGGCCATTGCTATTTTTGAATTACATTTAGAGTAGAGTTAATCCACCTTTGATAAGGAATTTAATATCCATTGGCAGGTCAGCTTGTGACTTTATGCTGTGAATATAGCTGCAGATTATGGAGCATCTTTCATTTTAAATTATTCCCTGGGATGGAAAGCCAGTCCAAATGCAGAATACTTTGTGGTATAAAGATTAAAGCAGCAAACTTGCAGAAACAATGCTTCCGCAGTGGACAAGTCTTTCAGGATGGACTCTCACAGAGGAGTGCAATTGGTTGTGAGCATATGGAAGGGAGTTGGGTGTGAAAAAGCAAATACAAGAATGGAGAAGCAATGAGAGGGACCCAGAGAACATTAATCATGGCACTGAGGTTCAGAGCTGGGTGGGCTCAGAATCCAGTCTGGTACAGGAAGCAAATTTTGAAGATTAGAGCAAGAAATTGGACTGGGGTTTAGTAAGTAGCTGCAGTGTTAGGATCTCACCATGGCAGGAGGCAGGACCCAAGAAGCAACTGGATAATGGGCTTTGGCAATAGAAAAGGACACAAGCTGACATTTCAGTTTAGCCCGAAGTTTTATAATTGTCATGTTAGGTCACGAGCCAGTGTCAGCAGCCTGTAGGTGTAGGTAAGTGAGAATATTGGGGAGACATGCTATCGAGTGAGATTTACAGGAAGAAAGAAGGTTGCTGACTTGATAACAGCTCAAGACACAGGTCTACTTTGATTTCAGTGTCCCTTGGTTTTTAGTTTTTACTCAGATACTGGATCTTCCATCTGGGAAGTAAAATGTAAGGGAATTAAACAAACACTTCTAGAATGTCTACCATTTGAATAGGATTTGGCTGGCACTTTCATATGCTACTCCTTGAACTGTAACAGGAGCCTATGACATGTTATTTTTATTTCTATTTTATAGAAGATGGGGGGCTCAGATGGGTAAGTAATTCACCCTAGTGCAAACAATTAATAAGTGGTGGCCTTTATTTTTTTATTTTACTTTTATTATTTTTTTAATGATTTTATTTATTTATTTGACAGAGATAGAGACAGCCAGCGAGAGAGGGAACACAAGCAGGGGGAGTGGGAGAGGAAGAAGCAGGCTCATAGCGGAGGAGCCTGATGTGGGGCTCCATCCCATAACGCCGGGATCACGCCCTGAGCCGAAGGCAGACGCCTAACCGCTGTGCCACCCAGGTGCCCCAAGTGGTGGCCTTTAGATACAGTTCCAGGTCTGCACGATTCTAAAGTCCTCACTGTTTCCACTCCACCATGTTGCTTCCTATGGAGGCTGAGTGACTCTGGAGGCTGGGTTTGGCATTAAGCATTAGCTGCTGTTGACTTCCTCCCTGCCTGCATCTCCTTCTCCTTCTACTAATCACTTAAAGATCCATTCTTTCATTTTTCCTCCAATTTAAAAAAAATAGACTTCATTTTTTAGAGCAGTTTACAGTTCATGGCAAAATTGAGCAAAAGGTACAAAGACTTCCCATCACTACTGTAGTAACTACCTAACAAGGCTCCAGCATCTACAGCAGTTCTAACATTCATCCTCCTCATAGCAACCAGAGTGAACTTTCTAAAACGTAAATCAGATTACTTGGTAAGTAAACTCCAAACTCCTTACCATTGCCTAAACAGCCCTGAACAATCTGGTCTTTTTCTATTCCTCTGATGTCACCTTTGTTTACTCTCTACTTTGTTCATATTTTTCAGCCATACTGACCTCATTTCTGTCTCAGGGCCTTCGCACATGATGTCCCTTCAGTTTGGAACACACTTCTTCTTTATCTTTGCATAGCATTTTTTTGTCCTTCAGATTTAAGTTTCATCTTAAATGTCCCCTTCTTAGAGAGGACTTCTCTGAGAAACTGAGTGGCCCTTACCACTTTCTACTAAATTAACCTATTTTATCTTTTTAAAATCAGTTCTGCATCTGAAATTATCTTATTTACTATTTTTTTCTTTCTTCTTGTTTTAGTTTCTAATGACACAGAAAATCATCCCAAAGTTAGTGGCTAAAACAACCACTTACTGAGCTCACAGTTCTTTGGGTGAGCCAACTGGACTGGGCTCAAGTGAGTGACCTTCTGGGTTAGACTGGGCTTACTCATGCATCTATGGTCAGGTAGGTAGCTCTGCTTCTGAGGGCTGGTTGCCTGTTGGCTGGGGTGACTGTGGCACCTGGACTAGGTTTGTCTCATCATCTAGTAGGCCAGCCCAGGTTTTTCATATAGTGGATAATAGGATTCTCAGAACAGAGTATACCAGTTCTCTTGAGGTTTTTGTGCTGGCATAATGTCACTTCTGCCTCATTCTATTGGTCAAAGCTGCCCAAATTCAAAGGGTGGGGAATAGACACCACCTCTTGATTTACAGATTACATTGTAATGGAGTGTGGCTATAGGGAAGGAATACATAATGGTAATAATTTTTTGCAAATAACCCACCATAGTAGTGTGTATTTGTAATTTATTTTAGGTTCTTAGCATCTGAATCCCTTTTAGAGTTTGGGAGATTACCCACCTTATGGATCTTCCTAGGGCAAGGATTATTTCTTCCTTGAGGAACCAAACAAGTTATATAATTTTTCATTTTTTCCCCCTTAAGGCACAGACACTTGCACAGGTTGGAAGTGAACAATGTAGGTCAGTAGGTTCCTGTGGAATTGGTTTTTTGGTAAGGGTGACAGCAAAGGTGACTGTTCTAGGTTGGTCTTATTTGCAGTATAGTTGTTTTCCTGGTAGAAAAGCAACAAGAATGCAAGCTGTAACACCTCAGGCTCTGTGACAGGCAGGTGATTTCCTCATCAGGCCAATTCTTTATTTTATTAATTAATTAATTAATTAATTTATTTATAGATTTTATTTATTTATTTGAGAGAGAGAGAAAGAGAGCATGCATGAGCAGAGGGGAGGGGCAGAGGGAGAGGGGAGAGAAGGGGCAGAGGGAGAGGGACAAGTAGGTTCCCCGCTGAGCAGGGAGTCTGAAGTAGGGCTGGATCCTAGGACCCCAAGACCATGACTTGAGCCAAAGGCAGATGTTTAACCGACTGAGCCACCCAGGTGGCTCATCAGGCCAGTTCTATGAAAGGTTTTGTATGTTGTTTCTGGAATCTTAAGTTTGAGCCTCATTCTTTAGACCTCTCACAGATCTTGTGAACCACTCGATATTCTTTAAAGCACTCCTTTTCTTTGTAATCCTCCAGGGTCAGATTTTGTTGCTTTCCACAAAGAGTTCTCTTCCAGCAGTTGGTATCAGGAATGGAGTTATTTTTTCTTATGTAACAGGAAGAGTTAGGTGGTTGCTAGGTTAGCCCAGCTGCTCACACAGCTATCAGGATTCTTCTATCTTCCTCCTTGGCCGTCCTTAGTGTGTGTTTTATCTTTACGTTGTTGCCTCCTGCTAGCTCCATGTATTACTTTCATGTTCCAGGCAGGAAGGGATGACACCAGTTATGTCTGTTTCTTTTATTTAAAAAAGCAAAAGTTTCTAGAAGTGCCCCTTTAGATTTTCCCTTACACTGCCTTGGCCTAAATAAGATCCCTTAGATTACCAACTTGAGAGACTGGAAGTTGAGTATCTGACTCTCTAACCCCTCTGAGGAAGGCACAAAGGGAGGAAGCTAGAGAGTGTGTGTTGAACAAAATGATGGCCAGTGCTCCTCGCATTCTTAGTCACCCTTTTTACAATGAGGGTTCCTGGAGACCAGAGGCTGTGCTTCATTCATTGCTGTCTCTCAAGTGCTTAGAACAGTGCTCAGCAATTCATTGACTGAGTGGCAATAGCTGGAGATTCTTTCTTTAAAATTTATCTCATTTTTTACTTTCATTACAGAACTACCATTTTATTCCAGGCCAATTTTTAAAGATTTGTTTATTACAGATCTGTTTTTATGTTATATTTCTCTCCCTAGTCTTTTCCATCCTCTATCTGCATTACATTCTGCTACTAGCATATCATCATGAATATTATTTTTGTCTTGTCCTTTTTTTCTTCTCAAAAATCTGTGTTAGTGTTGTAGTAAATCTCAATCTCTCAGCCTGGGATTCAACTCCTTGCATTAGCTGTCTGTTACTTCTCCTACATCAACAACTTAGTTGGTAAGCACTCACAAATCCAGATAATCTTATGGCCATCTGGTATATGCTGTCATAGCCAGTGTATGCAGAGTGACAGACTGCAGGGCTCAGACGGGGAAAGGCAGAAGGCTTCCCTGTGAAGGGAATAGGTGACATACAGGGAAGACCCTCAATATAGGATGGGCTGCCATGTCATTTTATTGAAAGGGGTAGGGGCAGTTATCATTCACTTTGAACTTGTACTTAGTCTACAATCTCATTGGTAGAACTCATATAAGGCAGGGGGTCTGAGTGGGTTAAAGCAGGACTGGGCTAGCTCAGTCCAGTAAGTGGGGTGCTTGTGCAGTCTTTTTGAGAACTGGAGCATGAACCTGGATCAAGAACAGCAGATTGAAACACAGACTGGTCCACAGGGCAGAGAGTACAGGGAAGGCTGAAGGTCAGGGGCATGTAGGTGTCCAAGGGCTCCCTGTCTAGCTGAGCAGGAACCAAGCCATTCCTAAATCCCTAGAGTGGAAAGGACCATGGAGAGTCAGCCTTTGGTCTTGTTAGTCTGAGACTGGGGAGGTTGAGTCTATAATTTGTGGGACCTCACTGTTGGCAGCCAGACCATGTTGGATCATGCAGGGAATGACCGCATTTTCCACTTGCTTTCTTTTCTCTACTTTTATAAATGTTCCACTTTTTGTTAGAAACATGTTAGAAACACTCTTTTCTGGTGTGCTTAGAAGGAGATTTTGAAAAACTATGGGGGGCAATTATGATATATCTCAATTTATTTGATAAAAAATAATTTGAACCATTTTCACAATTAAACAGTATAGACACAGATAAATTTGACATGATGTTTGTCAGGCAAAATTAAGAGTTAAATTTCAAACTTTGATTTAAATTCCAATCTATGATTATACATTCATTCATTTCATTAGGGGTGCTAAGATGCAAAAAACAGAAATAGAGAATTCTAAGACAAATCAAGGGCCACGAGAGACAATGTAATCATTATGGAAGTTGTTCATTGAAGATACATGTACTAAGAATTTAAACTGAATTCAGAAATTTCCATTTTTATAATGAGTTAAAAAGACCATGCTTGAGATTTAAAAAAAAAATTCTATAACAGGAAAGGAAAGTTCTTGATGATAGCATTTGGTGTTAAGGATTAGAATAAAACTGCTGTTTGGAGAGAATATCTAAATGTCTTCTTTCATAAGGTAAGAATGTCAACTCAGGGGTGACTGGGTGGCTCAGTCGTTAAGCGTCTGCCTTCGGCTCAGTGATCCCGGCGTTCTGGGGTCGAGCCCTGCATCAGGCTCCTTTGCTGGGAGGCTGCTTCTTCCTCTTCCACTCCCCCTGCTTGTGTTCCCTCTCTCGCTGGCTGTCTCTCTCTCTCTCTCAAATAAATAAAATCTTCAAAAAAAAAAAAAAGAGAATGTCAACTCAGTCTAAAAGAATTTCAAGGTATTTTTCTCACTTAAAAAATAACCTATATCTCTCTTAAAATAAATAAATCCTTCTGCATAGTGTACTTTTATTCAAGAATGTCTGTGTTTTCTAAGCAATATGGATCCTCCAAACATTTTAAACTAACAGTCTGATCACATGGATAGATTGAAACTTTTCAGTGTCATTGTTTCATAGCAAATTGGAATCTTCAAGCACCTAAATATTTTCCTGTGGCAGGGGCTAAGAATACATTAGGGGAGTTTACCCCAAATCATTCTTTTCACTGGCAGCTTCCAATAATTGATTTGAAATCCCAAGAACTGCTTATCAATTGAGACAGAAAATTATAAGCCTGGGTTTATTTACCTGATTATTTTAAGTAGAAACTTTGCTTTATTGTTTTGCTAATGTATTTAGGAACAATTTTGTGTACTGACTAGTCTCTTAAGCATGCCTTGGTTATACATATTTTGAAGATAACTGCATTTTCTTTCACTCATAGTGAAGTTATTCCTTTTTATGGTGAAATAAAATATATTCCTTACCACTATTTTGAGCACTCTTGAAGACTTTATGGAAGAGGTGACTGATTCCTGACAGGCAATTTTTTTAGAGAAACCCATTTTTTTTTTCATTCAGTAAATACTTACCAAATTCTGACCAAGTGACTACAACTCAATAATTTGTCCTGAATTAAAAAATAAGTTTTGTCGGGGGGTGGGGGAATGGGATAGACCGGTGATGGGTAGTAAGGAGGGCACGTATTGCATGGTGCACTGGGTGTTATATGCAACTAATGAATCATCGAGCCTTACATCGGAAACCGGGGATGTACTGCATGGTGACTAACATAATATAATAAAAAAACATTAAAAAAAATAAAAAAAATAAAAAATAAGTTTTGTCAAACCACAGAAGTGATAAGTTTTAATTTTGTATAGCTTAAATTCTTGGAATGTATAGAATTCTACTTCAATAATACTATTTCTCTGTAAGACTACAATAGACTTTAAGACATTTAAACCAGAATCATTTGAATTTTAATTTAGAGTACATTTAGATCAGTTTCATCTCATCAGCCACTAATGGGAATGTGAAATTCCAGTGCGATTTGGGAATTTTTCTGTCATCTCAACTATCTTGTCCATTTTAGGCCCTATCCATATCATAACTCTAAATACATTATTTCTTAAGTTTGCTTACTTCATTACCTGAGTAATAATCTTCACCTTTTTCACAACTCTTTCTCTCAGTGATTCCAAGACACAGATTACATCCTCTACTTGAATGCTTCTACTATCTCTCGCTTATTCTGACTTCTTTCCTAATCTTCAGTGTCATATTAATAACTGCTTTTTCAACATCACCACCTGGATGTCTTTCTATGACCTCAACTAAGTATGTTAAAATGGAATGGATTTATACAATCAGTGACTTAACATTCTCTCTTCTTATGAGAATTGTTGTTTAAGACACTATAATTTTGGAGGCTTGAAAAATTCGAGTTGCTCATTTAAATAAGTCCATGGCAGCACTTGATAAGAGCCAACTCTTATCATTTTTGCTCCTCCTGCTTCATGCAAGTTTTGCTGAACTATGCTCTGTGCTGGATTCTTTAGTTACAAAAGATTATTCATTTAAAGGATTAAATAAATTACCTATCTCCTTGTCCTCCATAATCAACCTATTGTTATGTTATTTTGGGGCTACCTCTGAAATTTTTTGGGAATAATTTCCTTCCTTTCTATTCTTATTTTCATTACTCTAAGTCAGGCTCTCAGGAACTCTTGATTTAACTATTTTTAGAGCCATCTCTCTGGTCTGTCATCACAGTCTCCTCCCTCCAAATTATCTGACTTAGCAATGTCAAGGAAGTGTGCAGTTCTGATGATGTCATTTCCCTGCTCAAAAATCTTCAGTGCATTTCCATGTTCTGTAGAATAGAATCAAAACTCCTCAGCCTGGTGCTTTTGAACCGCCACACAGATAGCCTTCAACATTAAGTAGAGAACATTACTGCAACGTAGTTAGGACACTGTACTATTTACTAATTGTGTGTCCCTTGGTAAATTACTATTCCTTTCACAACCCTAGTATTCCTACCTGGAAAAAGGGATAATAATAGTACATACCTCATAGAGCTATTGTGAGGATTGAATAAAGAATTCATTTAAAGCATTAAACACAGTGCCTGGCACAAAATAAGTAATCAATACATTTTATTATTATTATTACAGCACTGCTAGATGAGTTGATAAATAGATGTTATTGATGGAACTTGGTATCTGTTCAGTTCTACTCTATGAGTTTTACAAATGGGGACATGAGTCTACCTTAGCACTGGGAATTATGCTTTCCCACCATTTAGTTCCCATGTATTTCTCATTAGCAATTATTTCCAAATGAAGAGCTCTGCCTGTTGTGTTGTATGGAATCCATTAAAAACTGTAGCGACCACTTGCTTAACAGGATTAGTCATAAAACCCAGAAGGCCAACAGTTGGTGAATGGATAAACAAAATATGGTATATTCATACACCAGAATATTATTCAGCAATAAAAAGGAATGATACACTGATATATGCTAAAACATCACCAAACCTCAAAAACGTTATGCTAAATAAATGAAGCCAGACACAAGACTCCATATTGTATGATTCCATGTATATGAAATGTCAAGAATAGGCAAATCTTTAAAGACAGGAAGATTCCTGGATGCTCTGGGCTATGGGTGGAAGTGACAAATAACTAAATGGGGACAAAATGTCTTTCTGGGTTGATGGAAATATGTATGTATAGTTATGTAATTTAATCACATGTGTAACCATCACCACAGTCAAGACACAGGACTGTTCAATCCCCACAAAGATCTCCCTTGGGTTACCACTTCCCCACACCATTGTTACCTCTGACAACCATCAGCCTGTTCTCCATCTCTATAACATTGTCATTTCAAGAATTTTATATAAATGAAATCATAAAGTATGTGAGGCTGTTTCCATTTAATATAATTTTAGGTATCTTAGGGGTTAAGTATGCCATATTACTTTTTAATTTTCCATCTGTTTTTTAATTTTTCTATTTTCTCTTTCATGCCTCCTTGTGGGATACTTGAACAGTTTTTAGAGTTCCATTTTTATTTATCTAAATTTTTTGAGCATATCTCTTTGTTATGTTAGTGGTTGCTGTAGGTATTACATTATACATATATAATGATCAGTTTACTGATGTAGACATTTTACCAATTTAAATGTAGCAAGCTACATTTAACCTCCCCCATTTATAGTTGTTTTAATATTTCCTCTATATACACTGAAAATTATATAAGGCAATATTATACTTTTTCCTTCAACTGTCAAAAATCATTTAAAGATTCAAGAGAAGGGAAGTCTGTATTTACTCATATTTTTGGTCTTTCTGTTGCTGTTTCTTCCTTCCTGATTTTCCAAAATTCCTTCTTTTATCATTTCCTTTCTATTAGATGACTTCCTTTATCAATTCTTTTAGAGTAAGTCTGCTGATGATAAATTCTCTTAGCTTTCCTTCATGGGAGCATGTCTTGGTTACTCTTCATTCCTCAAGTATATTTTCACTGGATTAAAACTCTCATTGACAGCTGTTTTATTTTAAGACTTGAAAAATGGCTGCAATTTCCTTTTGGCCTCTCTGGTTTCTGATGAGAAATCTGCTGTCGTTCACATTGTTTTCCCCTTATAGGTGATGTGTCATTTCTCTTTTCTGTTTTCAAAATTTCTTCTTTGTCTTCAGCCTTCTGAAGTTTGATAATGAATTACCTTGGTGTGAATTTCTTTGAGTTTATTGTCTCTGGGGTTCAGTTAGCTACTTGAATCTGCAGTTTGTCTTTTGCAAAATTTTTGGAAAATTTCAAACATTATTTATGGCAATATTTTCAGCTCCATCTTCTTTCTCTTTTCCTTTTGCAACTCAGATGACCCAAATATTAGCTCTTTTATTAAAGTCCTAGAATTCCCTGAAGTTTTGTTTATTTTTCAAAAAATGTATTTTCTTTTTGTTGTTCAGATTAGGTAATTTCTATTGTTTCATCTTCAAGTTTACTGATGCTTTCTTCTGTCTTCTTTATTGTGCTGTTGAGACCATCCATTGGGCTCTTAAATTTCAATTATTATATATTTTCAGTTGTAGGATTTCCTCTTGGTTTTTCTTTATAGCTTCTATTTCTTTGCCAAGGCCTTTTATTCTTTGTTTCAAGTGTGTTTGTAATTACTTATTACATTATATTTTTATAATGGCTGCTTGAAAATTATTGTCAGATAATTCCGACCTTTTTGTTATGTTGGTGTTGGCATTCATTGACCATCTTTTTCAGTCAAGTTCAGATTTTCCTAGTTCTTGGTATGATGTGTGTTTTTTTTTTTTTTTTTTTGCATCCTAGATATTTTGGGTATTATGTTATGAGACTGTGGATCTTGTATAAAACTTGTGTTTTAGCAGATCTCCTTTGACAAAATGCTGCCAGGGGAAAGGGAGTACCCCTCTTTACTGCCATGTATGGGTGGAAGTCCAGGTTCCCCACATTGCTTCATTTGACACCCTGGGGAAGGCGGACCTCATTATTTATGGGTGGAGGTGGATTTCAGTTTTCCTGTGTGGTCTCACTGACCCTGGGGGTTGGGGTGGCCTCACTACTGCTGAATGGTGGTGAAAACTCTGGCTTTCTTTTGGGTTCCTTCTGACCCTCCTCTGACACTGCAAGGAGGGGAGCTGTGTGGATCCATTATTGCCAGGTGAGGATGGAATTGCTAGGTCTCTACTTGGTCTTCACCGATGTCATCTCAGCATGGGAAAGGGTGAGATGCCATATTGAAGCTGGGAAAGGATAGAAGTTAAGACTTTCCAAAGCAGGTGGAGGTTTCTTCCCCATGATATTTCGTTGTGTTTGGTAGCTATTATTTCTGCATTGTTAGGGTTGCCCCTTTCCTGGACTTCTGGCTAGAGAGAGCTGGCTTCTGTGGGGGCATTTTTATCTCCTTCCATTGGTGTTTCTGGGTTGCTGGCTTCTCTAGTAACCAGTCTGGATGCATCAGGCAAAAAGACAACTCGGGGAACAGATTGTCATATCATTCCTAAGATACCTAGTCCTTCTGCCTCTTTCTCTATATCTATCAGGGTATATGTTTTATATATAGTGTCCACGGTGTTGAGTTGTACTTAGCAAGAGGAATAAGAAGTGGTCCTTTGTTAAAATCCTGTAGGTTCCTGAGATTCTGTTCATTTTTTTAATAATGTTTATTTATTATATTATGTTAGTCACCATACAGTACATCCCTGGTATCTGATGTAAAGTTCAATGATTCATCAGTTGCATATAACACCCAGTGCAACATGCAATACGTGCCCTCCTTACTACCCATCACCAGTCTATCCCATTCCCCCACCCCCTCCCCTCTGAAGCCCTCAGTTTGTTTCTCAGAGTCCATAGTCACTCATGCTTCATTCCCCCTTCTGATTATCCCCCTTTCTTCCCCCACCAATCCTCCTGTTCTTATGTTCCATAGATGAGAGAAATCATATGATAATTGCCTTTCTCTGCTTGACTTATTTCACTTAGCATTATCTCCTCCAGTGCCATCCATGTTGCAGCAAATGTTGAGAACTTGTTCTTTCTGATAGCTGAGTAATATTCCATTGTATATATGGACCACAGCTTCTTAATCCAGTCATCTGTTGAAGGGCATCTCGGCTCCCTCCACAATTTATCTATTGTGGACAATGCTGCTATGAACATTGGGGTGCATATGGCCCTTCTCTTCACTACGTCTGTATCTTTGGGGTAAATACCCAGTAGTGCAATGGCTGGGTCATAGGGTAGCTCAATGTTTAACTTTTTAAGGGATCTCCACACTGTTTTCCAGAGTGTCTGTACCAACTTGCATTCCCACCAACAATGTAGGAGGGATCCCCTTTCTCCACATCCTCTCCAACAATTGTTGTTTCTTGCCTTGTCAATTTTTGCCATTCTAACTGGTGTAAGGTGGTATCTTTGTGTGGTTTTGATTTGAATTTCCCTGATGGCTAATGATTTTGAACATTTTTTCATGTGTCTATTAGCCATTTGTATGTCATCATTGGAAAAGTGTCTGTTCATATCTTCTGCCAATTTTTTGATTTGTTTATTTGTTTCTCGTGTATTGAGTTTGAGAAGTTCTTTGTAGATCTTGGATACCAGTCCTTTATCTGTAGTGTCATTTGCAAATATCTTCTCCCATTCCATGGGCTGCCTCTTAGTTTTTTCTGACTGTTTCCTTGGCTGTGCAGAAACTTTTAATCTTGATGAAGTCCCATATATTCATTTTATCTTTTGTTTCTCTTGCCTTTGGGGATGTATCATGAAAAAGGTTGCTTTGGCCGATGTCGTAGAGGTTGCTGCCTATGTTCTCCTCTAGAATTTTGATGGATTCCTGCCTCACATCGAGGTCTTTCATCCATTTGGAGTTTATTTTTGTGTATGGTGTGAGAGACTGGTCAAGTTTCATTCTTTTGTCCAATTTTCCCAGCACCATTTATTGAAGAGACTGTCTTTTTCCCACCGGATGTTTTTTCCTGCTTTATCAAATATTAGTTGCCCAAAGAGCCGAGGGTCCATTTCTGGGCTCTCTATTCTGTTCCACTGGTCTATGTGTCTGTTTTTGTGCCAGTACCATGCTGTCTTTGTGATCACAGCTTTGTAGTACAGCTCGAAATCCGGCATTGTGATGCCCCCAGCTTTGTTTTTCCTTTTCAACAGTTCCTTGGAGATTCGGGGCCTTTTCTGTTTCCATACAAATTTAAGGACTATTTGTTCCAGTTCTTTGAAAAATGTCCTCGGTATTTTGATCGGGATAGCATTGAAAGTGTAGATTGCTCTGGGTAGCATGGACATTTTAACTATGTTAATTCTTCCAATCCATGAGCATGGAATATCTTTCCATCTTTTTATGTCTTCCTCAATGTCTTTCAAGAGTGATTTATAGTTTCTAGAATATAGGTCCTTTACGTCTCTGGTTAAGTTAATTCCAAGGTAACGTATGGTTTTTGGTGCTATTGTAAATGGGATGGATTCCCTAATTTCTCTTTCTTCGGTCTCGTTATTCGTGTATAGAAATGCAACTGATTTCTGAGCATTGATTTTGTATCCCGCCACGTTACTGAATTGCTCTATAACTTCTAATAGTTTGGGAGTGGCTTCTTTTGGGTTTTCCATATAGAGTATCATGTCATCTGCAAAGAGAGACATTTTGACTTCTTCTTTGCCAATTTGAATACCTTTGATCCCTTTTTGTCGTCTGATTGCTGTTGCAAGGACTTCTAGTACTATGTTGAATAATAGTGGCGAGAGTGGGCATCCTTGTCGAGTTCCTGATCTTAAGGGAAAGGCTTCCAGCTTTTCCCCATTGAGAATAATATTTGCAGTAGGCTTTTCATAGATGGCTTTTATGAGATTGAGAAATGTACCTTCTATTCCTACACTCTGAAGGGTTTTAATCAGGAAAGGATGCTGTATTTTGTCAAATGCTTTTTCGGCATCGATTGAGAGGATCATATGGTTCCTGAGTCTTTTCTTGTTGATATGATGTATCACGCTGATTGATTTGCGAATATTGAACCACGCTTGCATCCCAGGTATGAATCCCACTTGATCGTGATGGATAATCCTTTTAATGTACTGTTGGATTCTATTAGCAAGTATCTTGTTGAGGATTTTGGCGTCCATATTCATTAGGGAAATCGGTCTGTAATTCTCCTTTTTGAGGGGGTCTTTGCCTGGTTTGGGGATCAAGGTAATATTGGCCTCATAGAATGAGTTTGGTAGCTTTCCTTCTGTTTCTATTTTTTGAAATAGCTTTAGGAGAATAGGTATTATTTCTTCTTTGAATGTTTGGTAGAATTCCCCAGGAAAACCGTCCGGGCCTGGAGTTTTGTTATTTGGAAGGTTGTTTATCACTGACTCAATTTCTTCATAATTAATTGGCCTGTTTAAGGAATCAATTTCTTCCGGTTTCAATCTTGGTAGTTTATAGGTTTCCAGGAAGGATTCCATCTCTTCCAGATTGCTTAGTTTATTGGCATATAGCTGTTGATAAAAATTTCTAATAATCCTTCCAATTTCAATGGTGTTCGTCGTGACCTCTCCTTTTTCATTCATAATTTTAATAATCTGGGTCCTTTCTCTTTTCTTTTGGATAAGTCTTGCCAGTGGTCTGTCAATTTTATTGATTCTCTCAAAGAACCAGCTTCTAGTCCTGTTGATCTGCTCTACTGTACTTCTGGTTTCTGCTTGATTGATTTCAGCTCTAATTTTGGTCAACTGCTTCCTCGTGCGTGGATTAGGCCTGTCCCTCTGTTGCTGTTCCAGCTTCTTGAGGTGAGAATATAAAAACTGCATTTTAGATTTTTCTATTCTTTTGAGTGAGGCTTGGATGGCTATGTATTTCCCCCTTAGGACTGCCTTTGCAGTATCCCATAGGTTTTGGACTGTTGTATTTTCATTCTCATTGGTCTCCATAAATTGTTTAATTTGATTTTTGATTTCCTGGTTTATCGAGTCATTCCTGAGCAGGATGGTTCTTAGTCTCCAAGTGTTTGAGTTTCTTCCAAATTTTTCCTTGTGGTTGAGTTCCAATTTCAGAGCGTTGTGGTCTGAGAATATGCAGGGGATAATTTCAATCTTTTGGTATCGGTTGAGACCTGTTTTGTGTCCCAGAACATGGTCTATTCTTGAGATATCGATTGTGACTTTCTGTTCTGTATCACTCTGGGGGCCTTTTTACTTTTCTAGAACCCCCCTTAATATCTCCTGTAGGGCTGGTTTCGTGGTTACAAAATTGGTTAGTGACTGGCGATTCTGGAAGGTCTTTATTTCTCCATCAATTCTGAATGACAGCCTTGCTGGATAAAGGATCCTTGGCTGCATGTTTTTCTCTGAAAGAGCTTTAAAAATGCCCCCCCAACCCTTTCTCTCATTCCAGGTCTGTGTAGACAGGTCTGACGTAATTCTGATACCTTTGCCTTGGTATGTGAGAAATTTCTTTGCCCTGGCCGCTTTCAATACTGTATCCTTGGATCTAATATTTGCGATTTGCACTATGATGTGACGTGGCGTAGGTTTGTCATGGTTGAGCTTGGGAGGGGTCCTCTGCTTCTTGGACATGAATGTTTGTTTCCCTTGCTAGATTAGGGAAGTTTTCAGCTACAATTTGTTTGAATATCTCTTCTAGACCTCTGTTTTTCTCCACCCCCTTGGGGATGCCGATGATTCTGACATTGGAACGTTTCATTGAGTCAGTAATCTCCTGTAACCTACATTCCTGAGCGTGGATTTTTTTGAGTCCAGATTCTATGCTAGCTTTCTCTTCTCCTAACCCATCCTCCAATTCGCTGATTCGTTCTGCCTCATTCACCCTGGCCATCAGAGCCTCTAGTTTTGACTGCATTTGGCTCATAGAATTTTTAATTTCTGCCAGATTCACTCTCATTTCTGCCCTTAGAGATTCTATATTCTCATTAACATTTTCATTAATACTTTTTTCAAGTCTACACACTATCTTGACCATTGTTACTCTGAATTCCATTTCTGATAATTTGGTTCTATCCATGTCCATTAGTTCTATGGCAGAGGCCACAGACTCATTGTCTTTCTTTGCTGGGGGGGATTTCTCCTTCTCGTCATTCTGATGAGGAGAGATTGTGGTGTTGTCCAGAGCCCAAATTATTGACCGGGACCCTGGCCGTGCTCTCTTGTTTTATAGGGATCTTAGGGATGTGGGCTTCTTGATTTTCCTGCCTGCCTTCTGGGGGAGGGGCCTGCCGTGCGGATACTCAGGCAACCCTGTTTGGTTAGAGTCTCCGTGTCTCCTGCGAGGGGGGATGGGGATGGGCACATCGTGAGCCGGTCTTTCCAGGCTTTTGTTCTCTGGCGGCTTTCCCTGGCGATTTGCTGTGCCTCTTCTGAGAGTCAGAGCAGCAGTGGCCAAATCTCATCCTCTGTCTCAGAACAGAGGGATCGTGGCCCATTCTCCACTCATGTTCTGGCCACTTTAACTCTGTTTCTGTTGGTGCTGCTCAACACTGCAGTGTCCCAGGATGTGCGCTGCACACCCAGTATCCCAGCCCTCACTTCCAGGGTCGGCGCATCTCTGTCTTTTGTGTTTCTAACACCGCCAGCCGCCCCGCACGCTCCTGGAGCTCCCAGTCTCAGTCTGGTTCCAGTGAGCACACCGGAGCTCTGTTTCAGTCTGGAGGCATGCGTTCCCTGGCTCACGGTCTCAGTCTGCTCTCTTGCGGGTGCCTGTCCGTGAATCCGCCCACTCCCCCGTGCAGGTGGCTACCGCTTCCCGGCGCCCGAACTCAGCAGCTCTCTCCCCCTTCTGTTTATCTTCCGATATCTGTGTGCGGTTTCACGGCTCCCCACGTCGTATCTCAATACTCAGCGCTGGAGATGTTCATTTGTAGAGATCCAGATGTATCTTCCTGTGTCTCTGGCTGATTCCGTGGATGTTCAGGCTGGTCTGGTACCTATCCAACTTGACTCAGGGGACCGGCTGAAAAAGGGGTTCCCTACTCCTCTGCCATCGTAACTCTCCTGTTCATTTTTTTAAAAAAGACCTTATTTATTTATCTGAGAGAGAGAGAGAGAGCACACAAGCAGGGGGAGCAGCAGAGGGAGAAGGAGAAGCAGATTCCTCACTGAGGAGGGAGCCTGATGCAGGGCTTGATCCTGGGACCGTGGGATCATGACCTGAGCTGAAGGCAGACATTTAACTGACTGAGGTACTCAGATGCCCTGATTCTGTTCATTTCTTTAAAAAATCTATTTTCTCTTTATTGTTCAGGCTGGTTAATTTCTATTGTTCTATATGAAAGTTCACTGATTCTTCTGTCTTCTCCATTATGCTATTGAGACCATCTACTGGGCTGTCAAATTTTATTTATTATATATTTTCAGTTCTAAGATTCCATTTGGTTCTTTATATCTTCTTTATATCTTTCTTTGCCAAGGCTTTCTTGGTCTGGATAATAAATTTTTATCAATTAATTTGACCTCTTTTTTTTTTGCCATTCTGCTTTATTATGTAGGAGTATTGATTTGCAAGACCTACAAGGAACTTGTATAATGATAAAACAGGCAAGTAATGGGGTTTATCAAAGATATACTCTCTTCACTACAAAAAATTAAGCTTTGAAATCCCATCATAAGAAATCAAGGTAAGTTGAAAGAAAACCAAAAGTATATTCAAATTGTGGATATGTATAATTTTTTTTCTCTTAAAAAGAAAGAGTATCACCAAAAATGTACAAATAAATGTTCATAGAAGTATTATCCACAGGAACCCAAGACTGGAAACAACCCAAATGCCCTTCAACTGGTGAATGCATAAGTAAAATAAAACAAATTTTAAAAATCCATAAAATGAATTAATATTTGGCAATAACAGGGAATTAAATACTGATACATGCTACAACATGGATAAACCTTAGAAACTATGCTAAACTATGCTATAGGAGACACATATCACAAAAGACCACATATTATATGATTTCAATTATAGGAAATGTCCAGAACAGGTAAATCCTATTAAAAAATGATAAAAAATAATAGGGGGAAATTTAGTGAAAATTAGAAAGTCTTAAATATCGTTACTATATTAGTCGCAGATATCATGACAATAATCTGTGTTTACTGAAACTTCTGTTTTTTTTTTTTAAAGATTTTATTTATTTATTCGACAGTGATAGAGGCAGCCAGCGAGAGAGGGAACACAAGCAGAGGGAGTGGGAGAGGAAGAAGCAGGTTCACAGTGGAAGAGCCTGATGTGGGGCTCGATCCCAGAATACCGGGATCACGCCCTGAGCTGAAGGCAGACGCTTAACCGCTGTGCCACCCAGGCGCCCCTAAAACTTCTGTTTTTTAACTTTTTTTTAAAGTTTTTATTTATTTATTTGATGGAGAGAGAGACAGCCAGCGAGAGAGGAAACACAAGCAGGGGGAGTGAGAGAGGAAGAAGCAGGCTCCCAGCAGAGCAGGGAGCCCGATGCGGGGCTTGTTCCCAAGACCCTGGGACCAGGCCCTGAGCCGAAAGCAGACGCTTAATGACTGAGCCACCCAGGTGCCCCTGTTTTTTAACTCTTTTACCTCTATGGTAAGGGTCTCCCTGAAGTCTTCCATTCTTTTGTCAAGCCCAGGAAGTATATTTATGATTGTTGCTTTAAATTCTTCATCAGGCATGTTACTTATATCGGTTTCACTTAGATCTCTGGCCGTGACCTTATCTTGTTCTTTCATTTGGGATGAATTCCTCTGTCTTGGCATTTTGTCTAAGTCTCTACCTTCTTCTCTGTGTTAGAAAAGCCAGTTATGTTTCCTGCTTCTGAGAGTAATGCCTTTATGAAGAAGAGATCATATGTTGGCCAGGGCCTGGTGTTTCAGGGAGTGTCTCCAGAGTGTGCTGCATGCACTCTGCTGCTGTTTTGGCTGCTCTAGCCTTCAGGCCACTCATCTGCAGAGGCTCTCCTTGCCTGCAGTGGGCAGTGTTTGGTCCTTGGTCAGTATGTGGTAAGTTTTAACTGGGTATGTCTGCTTGTTAAAGGAGATCTGATACTACTTCCACTAGAACTGAAGCCCTGTAGAACTCTCTGGTGGGAAGACTCGGTGTGAGGAGGGGTTTCTGCTGGTCTTCTGGGAAAGGGGCCTGCTGCCCTGGGACTGAGGCAAGCTTTACCAAGAAGGGCAGCACCACCAGAGTGCAGGGCTGTGGGAGGTGGCCAGTGCCAGTGCTGTGCTGCTTACCTCCCACAGGTGGCGCTGTGTTCATGCTGAGGGGCAGAGTAGGAAAATGGCACCAGCCAACTTTTGTTCCTGGAGAGGCACCTCCATGCACACTGCCTCTCAGGCAAGCACTCTGAGAAGAGCAAATAATCTCCCGGCTGTGTGTCCCAGGCATATTTCAGATTGCTGTTTTCACACTCTCTGCCTCTGGGTTGTTTGCTTGCTCTATCTCCAGGAGCGATGCAGTGCACATTGGGCTCTATCCCAGCCAAGTCTGACTTTTAAAACTCCAGGCTTTAGGGATGTGGAATGGGCAGGGGCCTGTGCTGGTCTTCTGGGGGAGGGTCTCGCTGTGCTGGGATTGAAGGAAATTTGACAGAGAAGGGAAGGGCAGTCAAATGAGAACACAGCGGTGTGGGACTTGGCGTAAGCAGGCTAGGCAACCAGTTTCAGGGTTGAGCTGCTTTCCACAGGTGGCTGTGTGTTTATGCTGAGTCAGGGGAGGGAAATGGCTCCTGCTGACTCCTTTGTCCCTGGAGAGGCATCTGCCCCAAGAAGAGGGTATAATTTCCTCTCTGTGTGCTCTAGGTGTTCTCCAGATCCTTGTTTCCATGCTGTCTGCTCACCACCCCTTCCGGGGTTGTTTGCCTGCCTTCTCTCCAGGAGCAGGACAGTGCCCTTAGGGCTCTATTCCAGCCAAGCCAGCCTACTCCTACAACTCCAGTCTTCAAGCTCCCCAGCTTTGCAATGAAAATCAGCTCCTCCGGTTTTCCCAGCCCATGGTTTTGGGGAAATATTCTCCTTGAGCAATCCCCTGTGCATTCTACTCTCTTTCCTCTTTCTCTGTGACCAGGGCTCCCTCCCCTCTACAGCACCCATAATCTGTTTCTCCCCCAAACCACATCTCCACACTTCCTGCCTTCTTCGATGTGGCCTCTTCTTTCCACTTAGTTGTGGAGTTTGTCAGTCTTCAGGTTGATTTCTGGGGTATTTAGAATGATTTGATAGTTATCTAGTTGTGTTCAAGGGATGACATGAGTCTAGGGTCTTCCTACTATGCTGACATCTTAGCTCCCTTCCTATACTATATCTGTGTATATGGAAATCTTTGCTAGCTATCTCTCCCTTCCAAGAAGCATTCCGTACTACAATGTTTTGGTTAGTAAAGTGTATTTGGGCTGAGTTTGTCTCCCTGTTAGGCAGTGAGCACCATGAGGACAGAAGCTGGGCCTGTCTTATCTATCATCACATTGTAGGATCCAGCACAGATTAGGCTCTTTTGCTTGGTTCTGAAGGACTCTAGGTTACAGACAGGTCTGCCAAGGCATGGGAAAAGCTCTGTAGTTGGGGCCAGGAATGCCCAGGTTCAGCCTGGGTACTGGCAGTAAACTGTGATGGATATATGTCAGGAAAAATCAAGGGTACAGACCAAGAAATGGTCCCATCCTATAAGATAACAGCAGGTTAGTGCTGTACAGTGTGTACCAGCCTCTATCCTGCTGCTTGGCATCATTTTACATTTGTGACCCACAAAACTCAATTCAGCCTGCAAGTTTACTACACCTTGTTCAGTCACTCTTCCACTCCATTGGGTGACTATTCCACACATTCTCTCTTCTTAGATTATAGCATTTTCTCCTTACTTGCACCCTCAATGGGTAGCCTCTTACTGAAGGTTGCTGATATCAGAAAAGTCCTCAGAAAGAAGTTTTACATCCACCTGCCTCTCTGCATCCCTTCCTGTTACTAGGGAAGATCTTCCTTGCAAGCCCTGCTAAGGTCTGACTTCCATATCCCTGTTATCCCCCCAAGGACACTACTCCAGCAATTCTTCCCTCTTACCTTCTGCATCAAACTTTCCCTTTTGACTGGATCATTCTTACCAGAATGTACACACACATCCTGTACTATATCTGATATTGAATAGGAAAATCAAACCAAAATTAGCAAAAAAACAACAACAACAACAAAAAAAAAACAACACACCAAAAAAACCCTCCACACTCTGGCTCAAATCCCTCTCCTTCCAGTTTTCTCTTTCTCCTATTCTAGTGAGGCTTTTACCCACTCTGTTCCACCAAAACAGCTTTTGTCAAGGTTACTGATAAACTCCACACTGCTAAAGCCTGTGCCTAATTCTCAGTAGTCCTCTGAATTGACCTATAGGCAGTACCACTTGATACAGCTCCTTGCTACCTCCTTTTTTGAAACACTAGCTTCCATTGGCTTCTAGGACACCACTCAGTTGATGCACCTTTCCCCCCCAACTCCTTTGTGGGTTCTTCCCCATCTCTGTGTCTGTTATACTTTGGAGTGCCCTAACCTCTTACCTTGGACCATTCTCTTCTCTGTTTATACTCACTTCTTAGAGTTTCTCCTCTAGACTCATCCAAATACCATCAGAACATCAGTTACTCCCAAATTTTTCCTTCAGCTTGAACTTCTAGTATACATATATCTGATTGTCAACTTGATAATTCTACTTGGATGTCTAATATGCTTTTTGAGATGATATTCACCACCATCTCCCACCCTCCAGACTGCTACTTCTGAGGTGTTCTCTAATCAATAATTTCATTCTTCCTATTACGATGGATAAAAATCTTAGTCATCCTTGATAATTCTTTTGCTCTCATCCCTCACAGCTGACTTGTAAAAATCCACATCTCATCCAGCAGCAAACGCTGTCAGTGCTACAGCAGAGATGTCCAGTATCTCACCATGCCCCCCACCTGCACAGCAACCCTTCTGGCCTGAGCCACACTCACCTCTTGTTTGGATTATTAATCACTCTCCTAATGGCCCTACCTTTATTTCTTTTTAATAATTTAACTTAACTATCTAATTTGTACCAACTTAATAGCACACAAAATCTCTGCTTCTATACAGTTTTGTTTTCCTCTCTGTTACTGACATCACAAATTAGTTCTTTATACATTTTGAGTGCAGATATGTTTCTTAACAATTATTTTTATGCATTTTTATTTTAATAAAATAAATAATAAGAAAATAAAGAGTGGAGTTACAAATCAATATTACAATATACTAGCTTTTATAAATTGCCCATTTACCTTTCCTGGAGATCTTTATTTCTTCACAGGGATTTGAGTTACTGTTTAGTGTCCTTTCATTTCAACTGGAAGGACTCCTTTTAGCATTTCTTACAGGGCAGATATAGTGATAATTAACTCCCTGAATTTTTGTTTATGTGGGAATGTCCTAATATCTAATTTTTGAAGGGTGGTTTTGCTGGATATAGAAGTCTTGGTTGACTTTTTTTCTTTCAGAACTTTGACTAGATCACCCCCTGCCTTTTGGCCTCTAGGGTTGAGCAATCAGTTGATAATCTTATTGAGGATCCCTTATATGTGAAAATTGCTTCTCTTTTGTTGCTTTTATGATTCTTTGTTTTGGCTTTTGACACTTTGATTATAATGTCTCTTGGTGTGGGTCTCTTATCTTACATGGAGCTGAGTTTCTTTAATTTGTTAATTTTTGTCTCTCATCCAATTTGCAAAGTTTTTTGGGGGCTCCTGGGTGGCTCAGTTGGTTGCGTGGCCAACTCTTGATTTCCAGGTCCTGAGATCGAGCCCTGCGTGGGATTTTATGCTCAGTGTAGAGTCTGCTTGTCCCTCTCCCTCACCTTTGACCCCTCCCCCTGGTGCACACATGCCTTGCTCATGTGTACCCCACCCCTGCACGCCCCGCTGGCACACTTGTGGTCTCTCTCTTAAATAAATAAAATCTTAAAAAATTTTTTGGGAAGTTTTCAGTCATTATTTATTCAAATAATTTCTCTGTTTCTTTCTCTCTCTTTTCTCCTTCTGGGACTCCCCAATGCATATATTCATCTGCTTGCTGTGCTACAGGTCCCTTAGGTTCAGTTTACTTTTCCTTAATTTATTTTCTTTCTGTTCCTCTTGTCTTTAAGATCTTCTGGTTCTTTCTTTTGCCTGCCCAAATCTGTTTTTGAACCACTCCAGTGAATCTTTCATGTCAGCTCTTGTGTTTTTCAGTTCCAGAATTTTTTAGTTCCTTTTTATATTTCTTTTTATTGATATTCTCATTTTGTTCATGTATCAATTTCCTCTCTTTGTTAATGTCTTTCTTTAGCTTTTTAAGCATCTTTAAGACAGTTGTTTTAAAGTCTTTGTTTAGTATCTGGACTTCCTCAGGGATAATTTCTGTTGATTTATTTTGTTCCTTTAAATGGGTTATACTTTCCTGTTTGTTTGTATGCCTTTTTTTTAAATTGTTGAAACATGGACATATGAGTACTATATTGTGATAACTCTGGAAATCAAATTCTCCCCTTCCTCCAGGGTTTGTAGGTTTTCTTTTAAATTGTTGTACAGTGTCTCTTTGCCAAAGAACAGCCTTGGTTGAAAGCTTAAGGTGTTTTCAGGTCTTTTCTGAGCCTGTGTTTTTCCCAGGGCATGCAAGGTGATTTTCTTTTCTTTTCTTTTTTTTTTTAAAGATTGTATTTATTTATTTGACAGAGATAGAGACAGCCAGCAAGAGAGGGAACACAAGCAGGGGGAGTGGGAGAGGAAGAAGCAGGCTCATAGCGGAGGAGCCTGATGTGGGGCTCGATCCCATAATGCCGGAATCATGCCCTGAGCCGAAGGCAGACACTTAACCACTGTGCCACTCAGGCGCCCCAACAAGGTGATTTTCTAAATCTTCCCATACACAGTTACTTCTGAATATGCCTGCTCCCAAAAACGGGAAAAGGTTAGAAAAAAAGGGGAAAAATTGCAGGTTTTTAAAAAATCCTTTAAATCCTGTTAGCCACTTTAGCCAGTGGGGGTTGCAACAATGGGCACCCACCTCTGTATGCACGTCCATCACCAAAAGCAGTAATCAGCAATTAGAACACAGAACTGCAGTATTTGGAGGACAAGGTCATTATTGCCCACCCTGGCTCTCATAAGTTGTTCCAGGAATGCAGGCTCTTGTTTCCATAGTTGTCTGCCACACAGGGCTGGAGGACAAGAGATGGGTAGTCACTACCATGCTAATGGCTGAAATAGACCAAAATTACCTACAATTTTACCAGCCAAACCCTCCCCTGGAAGCTGCAAGCATTCAAATAGACTCCAGAGTTCCAAAATAGATGCTTCAGACAGTTTCTGCCAGTATAAGTGCTGTCCAGGTGTTCAAAGTCCTAGCACTTTCAACCCCACCATCTTCCCTCTCACCTATAGCTATGTTTAGCTTCAGTTTTTTTTTTTAAAGATTTTATTTATTTGAGAGCAAGCACAAGAGAGCGAGAGAGCATGAGTGGGGAGAAGGGGCAAAGGGAGAGGGAAAAGCAGACTCCTCACTGAGCAGGGAGCCCAAAGCAGGGCTGATCCCAGGATGCTGGAATCATGACCTGAGTCAAAGGCAGAAGCTTAACTGACTGAGTCACCCAGGTGCCCCTTAACTTCAGTTTTTAACACAATATCCAAAGTAATAATCAAAGTAATACTTCACAGTAATCTTTGAAATTATTCCTCTTCTCAAAAGCATCCTTTGGGTTCTCATGTCAAAGGAGACATGTTAAAGTCAAAGTCTTTACCAAAAGGCACAGGGCCTTATATAACTTGATGTCCTACTGCTCTAGCCACCCTGGCCTTCCTATCACTTCACATACCTCCCACACACTCTACTCTTGACTTAGGACCTTTGCACTTACTTTCTCTCTAGGAACACTCTTCTCTCAGATACCTAAATACCTCCTCCCTCACCACTTTGAGGTATCTGCTCACACATAACCTTCTCAAGGAGGCCTTCCCTCACCTCTAGCACCACTCATCCTGCTTTGCTTCATTTTTCTTCATAGCACCTATCATTGTGTAACATGTTGGAAGACTTGTTTGTTCATAGTTTGTCTCTGCTGGGTAATGTAAGCTCCATGAACACAAAGATATTTTCTGTTGCATTCACTTGTGTGTGTGCCTGGTGCACAATGTGTGCATTCAATATCTGTAGAATGAATGAACAGATGAATTTATTCATTCAAGGTTGTGTGAAAAACCCCAAGTCTATAGGGCAGTGCTGCTATGGACTGAATTATGTATCCCCCAAATTTGTTATCTTGTAGCCCTAGCCCCACAGTGTAATGCTATTTGGAGATGGGTCTCTTGGGAAGTAATCAGGTAATGAGGGTGGAGCCCTCTTAATGGGATTAGTGCCCTTTTAAGACAAGACATGAAAGTTCTGTCACTCAGCTAAGCATGCAGACTCTTGCACTGTCTCGCTCCTCACCTCACCATGTGAGGACATAGTAAGAAGCTGGCTATCTGTACACCAGGAAGAATGCCTTCACCAGCAACCAAATTGGCTGGCACTTTGACCTTGAATTTCCTCGTTTCCAGAACTGTGAGAAATCAGTGTCTGTTGTTTAAGCCACCCAGTTTATGGTATCCTGTTACAGCAGCTTGAATGGACTAAGATCCCAATTTCAAAGTCCAGGATATGTGTAATGTGAGGAATGGTCTCCAAGACAGAGACCACTCAGGTTCAACATCCAGTAATTTAATTTCATCAGAAATGGATGTTCTATATGGGTTGGATGGAAATGACAACAAGTTTGTTCCATGGTAACTGCACAAAATGATTGTGCATCCTGATAAAGTCTGATATCTGCCCTGGGTTCTTTGGGTCTGCCTGAAGAGGTAAATTCTAGCAGTTAAGGCAGGTTTCTTCAGGTATATATACCTCTATAACATACTGTACTAAACACAAGCAGAGGATCATTCTTTTAGTCAATATTTATTGATTGTCTACTGTACAGAAGGTACTGAGCTGTTTCCGGAAATTCTGAGGTGATAAATAAGTAGCACTTCTGGTGCTTAATGAGCCTACTGACTAAGAAGCTACCAGTTGTAATGCAGTATGAAATGTGTAAGAGCATATAGTTTTACAGATAAGAGATTACAGTGGAAGGTATCTATTCCACCAGGGAATATCTATGTAGTGGGAAGGCAAGGGTTCAAGAAAGGTTTCTGAGGATGAACTGAGAATTGGAGGAAGAGATGAAAGGTGGATGGTGATTGGAGGGCAGGGAGTTTGGGCTAGGAGAAGGCATTCCAAGTAAAAGGAACAATATGTGCAAAAGTTTGGAGCCACATTTAAGAAGTATCAAGTAATTTAAACTAGAGTAAGACACATGGTTGAGATGAAATTAGAAAGGTGAGCTGGTGTCCGATCATAAATGGTGTGGCAGGGTAGGTGTGGGGATATTCTACCAAAGGCTGCAAGGACCATGGGAGTGTTTGGAAAGATTAACGTAGAAAAAAATAATAAGTTCCATTAATTATTAGGACATTCAGGCACTCTGCCAAACATGTAATATGTATTATTCTATTTAATCCTCACAATGACCCTATAAGTAGGTATTTCCTCAAATTTTATAGCCAGGGAAATAGGCACAGAAAAACTAAGTAAATGGCCTGAGGCCACCCATCTAAGTGGAAAAAACAGATAGGATGTGAACTGAAGTCTGACCGATTTCAAAGCATGTATGCTTAACCATTGTGCACTGGACTCCCCATGATCTGGCTACTCTGTCAATAGTGACCACATAGAATTTCACAGAATTTAGACATGTCAGACGGGTCACCTCAGAGGTCATGGCTATCAAAGCCATTAGCAGGGAAGAACCTTAAAATGAGCTGTGTCATAGAGGCTTCTGGTATTTCTTAGACTCAATATAATCAAAGTGTGATCTAATGTCAGCAGCATCAGCATAGGGGATTAGAAATTCAGGCTATCAGGCCCCACCCCACACCTACTTAGTCAGCCACTACAGTTCAGCAAGATCTCCAGGGGATTTGTGTGCAAATTCAAGCTTGAGAAACGGTGGTGTGGACTTCCCACAATGGCATGTGCTAGCGACAAGTGATGCTTGGGGCAACAGGTGCGCTCAGTCTCTCTACCCAACTGGAGTTGTGGGAGTGCAGCATGTGTTACAGGAGTTGCTTAGAAAAGGAGAGCTCCTTTGTGCTGATGCATGAAATTTTACTTTTCCTAAAAATGCCCAAAGACTTCCTTTAGTTGGCATTCCTTCACTGTTGCAAAAGAACCAAAGGATGTGAGTTCTTTATCAGACACAGATTATAGGATTCAAAATAAAGTCAACAGAAATGCCTCATTAGTCTGTAACTATTTAAGGGCAGGTTATAATGGATTCCAAACTTTTTAAATGTGCACTTTGATTTGGAGCTACGAATGCTGCCATTCATGCCAATTGGTACCCTGTAAACATAAGCTTCTTTATTGAGTCAATAGCCATGTCTTTGTGTGAACAGTGATGATTATAAATGAGGTTTGTATCAAAGTTAAACACTACTGTTTCTCTTATCTACTCCTCCCTCCCTCCATCTTTCCTTTCATTATTCAGTGACTGTCTCTCTTCTCTCCCCTCCCTCCCTTATTTATTTTTTAAAATTTTTTAATAGGTGACAAGTTAGGAAGTCAGTATTTACCAGGCACAGTGTGCCATTTCATAGTCTTTTTCTTTTTGTGATCTGTTTGGAGACAACATTTGAGAGCACATGTTTGAATATGATCCTTTTTTCCTGGAGGACCCCTTACCTTGTTTTTGTGGTTCAGAGCTGAGGGAGGAAGCCTGGTAAGAAATCTGATTAGGTGAGGTATTTTCAAATCAGATTAGACTACAGGTAGCCATTAGAGGCAGCAGGTGTCATCTGGGGACCTCATGTGTGACAAAGTCCTGAAACATGCTCAAATCTCATCATGATTAAGCAAAGCGAAAGAGTGCTGCGTATGCAGAAGCATAAAAATCACTTTGTCGCCTGGTGCCTCTCTTATTTGTCTTGTGTTATGCTGAGCAGCCAAATCGTTCACATTTACAGCCATTTTCATTAGAACTACATTGATGCAGTAATAAACAGGAGTGCTTAAATGACTACCATGAGCAAATACTGACTCAGAATTACTTATCAAAGAATGATAAAATGTCAAACTGTTTCATTTTTAGCAGCATAACAACCTTTTTTCTTTAACATAAATAAATGAGAATTTAAGGCTGTCTGAGAGAGAAAAGCTCATGAATTGGTGATCTTCTCCTGAGAAAGATACTGGGTAAGCAAGACAAGGCAAGAAAAACTCTAATTAGGAAGACTTCACAACTGTGGAGCGTGCAAGGAACTGGTTTGTTTCTGGCTCTGGTCCCCTTAAGGTGAATTCTGTCTGGTGATTAGCATCACCTTGGATTAAATTAATTGGCTGTACTCAATCCCTGGGTAGATACGCTAAGAATAAATCCAAAGACATTAGTTTCTTTGCACAAAATGAGCAGGTTACATATCCAGCAACATTGTGTGAATTATATAAATGACTTAAAACATCTTTTTCTTTAAAAGGGAAGTTTCAAGTTCTGGTAAGTATAAAACTATTTGAAATCTCTATTTTGAAAACAATCTGTGTTTAGCTAGTTGTATTTTATTTTCCATTTTATATCTAGATTACATAGTTCTATTCTATCTTTAACCATTAGAAAAAGGAATAAATATTGCTAATAATTATTATCTTTTATCCAAATATGCTAGAAACCTCCACAATTTGCTGATATTGAAGTAGGAGGGAACTTCAGTGTCAGGATATCAGGAAATTCTAGCGTATTCAAACAGGGGTAAAGGCTTTTTGTTTTTTTTTCTTCTGATTACAAGAGCACCATTTACTTATGCATTAGAGGAATTTGAGCGATCCATTAAAAAAGGAAGCTGCTTTTAATTCAACAATGCTGTGACCACCTTAGGGGAGAATTGGTGTTATTTCCTTTTTGAACTCCCACCCTCAATCCCACCACAGAGAGTTATGATAAACTGTGAAATGAATGAATTTTTCTTGTAATGTCAGAGATTTCTCTGAATTGCCACAGGGCTAACCTTATGAATATACCAGTGAGGTAGAAGTCTACTTCATTCTTTCTGAATTGCCTGAATTCCTAGTGTGCAGTAGAAAATTAAATTTAAAATATAATTAGTGAAATGACACACGTGTATCTTGTTATTCTGCAATGTGTTTCATCAAGTGAATGGTGGTAAGAAGGTACAGCCCTCTTGGTAGAGCAGGTGTTTAGCTCTGAGCAGTACAGGTATTGAAAACAATGATGGCAGAGATAAGCACAGTTATGGGTAAACCTAGTGAACCAAAAGGTGTTAAAAATATCTGCTTAATCTTAAAAAGCAATACAAGTATTCATGACAGTTCCACGGTCTGACTTTTGCCAATGAAGAGAACGCAGAGAAGAGGGGAAGATATTGGCAGCATGCTGTCAAGTCACAAGTCACTGGAAGTAGATTTCACTATAACGTGGGCTGTGGGGAAGAGATTTTGTTAACCAGGTCCTTTGCTATTTCTAGGAAAGTCAGCAGTGAGAAAAGTGGAGGGCCTTAGGAATCTTGTTTCCTTTTGTTACTTCTTTGCACCCCTACTGCTCCTTCAGCCTAACCTGCTGGGAGAAGAATTAGACCATTTCAGTCTACTTTGTTCCCTAGATATCCCCCCACCAAGAATATTACTGCCATATCCAACTTCAGAGGGCATGGAATAAACCTTATTATTTAAAAAGTATGGAAAGAGACATTTAAAAATTTCTATCCACATTCTGATCAGTTTTTAAAGCTGATTAAGAAGAGTGCACAAGTAAGACAAGTTAACTAAAAGTTGTGGACGGCTGGTAGCTCTGTTTCACAAAAAGGGACACTCTACTGTCCAGACACACTGACCATGTCTCTGGTCTTGCTCATGTCTTTGGCAGAAGCTGCACGAATCCCTGCCTTCTTCCTGGAGGGCATCTTTACCATTCTAACTCTGGCATCTCAGCTTCACACAGGCTTTCCTGTGGAAGCTGCCATTTCTTCCCACCTTCAGTGCCAATCCCTCAGGCTGGGCTATAGATCCCTCCTTGATATTCTCATGACACCCCCATTCTTCCTTAACGGTGCTACTGAATTTCTTGGTGAATTTTCCATGGGAATTGTAGGAGATACATATGATTATACCAAGACAAAGGTTGAAACACTTCTTCTGGAAGGAATCTGGCTTTCACTTTCTTTCCCAATAATGATATTGTGTACTATATGCACATAGATCCTTTTATTCGATGATAATACTGAATCTTCATCATGTTCTGTATTACATACAAAATGCCCATCTTACCACAGACTCTTAAACCTCACTTGTATGGATACAAAATACTGACACTCTAAAACTTTCCCCAATGATGTCTAGGCATTCCCAGAGATCCTTCTACCTGTAGTGAAGACCATATGAACTTATATTGTTTAGTTCTTGCTACAGCCTCCTCCTCAAGGAGCCTGGCAACCATCCTATAGGTTCTTTATAAATGCTCCTCCACCGCTGGGCATATGGCATCTTCCTAGGACATGGTACCTTCAGTTCAAGGTTGGGCAGCAGTAGGATAGCACAGTGGGGGCCACCTCTTCCCTCCAATTGTCCTTATTTTCTATGTTTTCCTTCCTGGTCCCAGCACAAAGTGTCCATTCTTTTATTTGAGGGGGGGAAAAAAGCTATCCCAAGACAAACCACTTAAGCTATTAGCTTACATAACTGTGTCTTAACTTGATCACCAGGTCAATGGCTCTCCAAACAGTGAGATCCAGGCAGAAGACTACTGTAATTAAAAGCCTTGCTTTTGGGTGCCTGGGTGGCTCAGTCAGTTTAGTAACTGCCTTCGGCTCAGGTCATGATCCCAGGGTTCTGGGATCGAGCCCAACATCGGGCTCCCTGCTCAGCAGGGAGTCTGCTTCTCCCTCTGCCTCTGCCCTCGTCCCTGCTCATGCTCTCTCTTTCAAACAAACAAAGTATTAAAAAAAAAAGCTTCACTATGCATTTACATATAAATAATTTTCCAAAATTAGGTGAAAATGTGTTTCAAACATTATTAATAGAAACTATTTTAAAATAAGTATGTAAGTAAACTAACCTAAAAAGTACTTGGAGGCAAAGAATTCTGAAGTTTTTATTAAATACTGAAAAGATTCATCCCTCTTATAGTTAGTGAGGGCATAGAGATTAAGCAGCATGCTCAAGGTCAGACCATAGTTTAGTTCATCAGCTGAGGATAAGAAGAGGTGCAGTTTTGCTGACTCCATTGCAAAGGTGGATTCCCCAGCTTCTGAAGCACAAACCTGCTACAGCGCCTTTATTGTCTTAAGTACTATAATTAAACTGTTTGGGGTGGAGAGTAGGGGAGACATATCTAACTTCTAGGCTGATCTCTGAATGTATTTTCCTAAATTACACATAAAAAATTTGCAAATCATATTGGAGATATACAAAGAATCTTAGACAACAGTTTGCAAACATTTGGGTTGGTGATTTGGGCCAAATTTATAGCTGTTTTATAATGATAAACATGCCTTTTTCATGATCATACTGATCACTTTTATTTAGTTTGCTCGATTTGTCTTCAAGGCTGTAGGGCATTCTTACTCTGTTAAAAGACACTAATAATTACATTGACTTAAAATAGGAGAAAGTAGTCACAGTATGCTACAAATGAGAAGTGAACCCAGAACCAGATAAACCCTTCCATGAGCTGCTCACTTGTCAGTCAGACTCTGGCTTCACTTAGAAAGTAGAAGAGAAAAACTTCAGTGATTGGCCGAAAATGGCTCTTAAATTCCCTCCCAGTGGTTAATTTTAGAACCAGTAATGGGAGCAGTACCTCCATTTTTAGTAGTTCACAGCAATGCTGTCATTCATTCAAAATATTTAAAGCAGTGTTTCCCAAAGTAGGATTAATGGTGCATTAGATAATTTACTTGGATTTTTTATAATATATAATGGAAACATTTTACATTATCTTAATATGGCCCCTGTTTAAGAATTTACATGATACATTTCTTCTAGAATTTAATGTCAGGAAACATTTTCCTCCAGATGAACTCATTTGGTTCTACCCAACAATTTGGACTCAATAAACTCTTCCTGTCTCCCCATTTTTCCTTAACTGCCAGGACATGCAGAACCAAATGGATCAATTGCAAAACTCTCTTATTTCTTTCATAAGATGGCTTTTGATGTGTGTCTCTTTTGTTATTTTTTAATTGTTCAAAAATACCTATTAATTTTCAAGATTCACAAAATTTAGCAATGTATAAGAAACAAATATTTATCCATAGTTTAGCCACTCAGTGATAACTACCATCAACATTAGGGCTATATATACTTCTGGATTTTTTAAATTTATTTTTATTTTTATTTTTTAATTTATTCGACAGGATAGAGACAGCCAGCGAGAGAGGGAATACAAGCAGGGGGAGTGGGAGAGGAAGAAGCAGGCTCATAGCGGAGGAGACTGATGTGGGGCTCGATCCCATAACGCTGGGATCACGCCCTGAGCCGAAGGCAGACGCTTAACCGCTGTGCCACCCAGGCGCCCCTACTTTTGGATTTTTTTCCACTAGTAGAATAAATATGTATATACTGGCAATGGCAAGGCATACATATTTTATAAACTGCCTTTTCACTTAGTAATAGATTATGATCATTTTTCTGTGCCAATAAATACAGACTTATAAAGTCATGTTTAATGGTTGCATAGTTTCCCAGTCCATGGGTGTATACAATATAATTTATTTAACGACATTATTCGTGTCTTTAGATTGTTTTTATCTTTGAATTATAAATATCCTTATTTAACTCTTATGTCTTTTTATGTCACTTATGTCTTTTTATTGTAAACTCCTTAAAGTTATCATTCAAAATAGGCAAGCATAGCGAATGAATGAATGAATGAATGAATGAAATGCTAGGAATAGCCTAGATATCTAGAACTGTAATTAGACTGCAGTTGCATTATCATGTATTCTTTATAGTGCTGTCATTATTGGAGATGAATAATTTTTTTCTCCTTCTAGTTCTTGGCCAAAATGAGCGAAACTTCTTCCACTAGTTTTTCCATGTTTCATCGGACTTCTTCTGAAGGTCAAGTTCCTTCTCCTCGCCACCTGAGCATCATGCAACCTGTTGTGGCCAAAAAGATCAGTTTCTACAAGAGCGGAGACCCGCAATTTGGCGGGGTCAGGGTGGTGGTCAATCCTCGTTCCTTCAAGACATTTGATGCTTTGCTGGATAACTTGTCAAGGAAGGTGCCCTTACCTTTTGGGGTGAGGAACATCAGCACCCCTCGCGGAAGGCACAGCATCACACGTCTGGAGGAACTAGAGGACGGCCAGTCGTACCTGTGCTCCCACCGCAGGAAGGTGCAGCCAGTGGACCTTGACAAGGCCCGCCGGCGCCCACAACCCTGGCACAGCAGCCGGGCCATCAGTGCGCACTTGCACCATTCCCCCGCAACCACCGCAGCTGCCGCGGCTGCTCCCGGCATGCTGCGCGCCCCGCGAAGGCTCTTGGTCTTTAGAAATGGCGATCCGAAGACTAGGCGTGTGGTTATTATGAACAGAAGGGTCGCGCAGAGCTTCCAGGCCTTTCTGCAGCACCTGACAGAGGTCATGCGGTTCCCGGTGACCAAGCTGTACGCCACGGATGGAAGGAAGGTGAGTGTTCCCGGGGTTTTTCATGTCTGAGCTCACGTCGTGTGGGACATGGATGGAGGCCCCAGAGCTAAAGGAAGGTTTCATGTACGTATGTGTGTGTTCCCACCCTTATGGGAGGGTGCTGGCTCACCTGGGTGGGTGGCCCCACTCTTCTCTGGTCAGAATCTGAAGAAGGCACTGCCATGAGGGGCTCTTTTAAATCTCACACTCCCTCCCCCTTTCTGCCTTCCATGAGCACCGAGTTGTATAATGTGTTGGCACAGAATGCAATCGCGATAATATTTCTTGAAAAACCATGGCCAAGAATGATATTGTTAGGTAGAGAAAGCATTTTTTCTGCCATCCTTGCTGGAGGATGGGTGGAAGAACAGGGGAGAGCTTCCCCTCATCTGTCAGCGTGTCCACCAGGCCCTTTCTCAGCTGGTTTAGGGTAGACGTTTGTCTACAGCTGGATATTTTGGTGGGGGAAGCAGAGGCAGAACTGCATACCTTTTAAAGATTTCTTTAGTTATGGTAGAAGACTGATCTCTCTTCAGTTAGTATATAGGTTGAATAAAGATGTTGGTTTTGTCACCCCCACCTTGATATTTAGTTACTTTGTATACATTATTGGTGCCTAATGAACACTTGGTGATTATCCCTTTCAAGCCTTTAAGGTTGTTGAATTGATTCTACTCACTATAAAATTAATATATGGAAAGGTGGCACTTGGCTGGCTCAGTCCAACTGACTCTTGATATCCGGGTTGTGAGTTTGGAGCCCCACGTTGGATGTAGAGATTATTTTAAAAAATAATAAAATCCTAAAAAAATTACCATATGGAAAGAACAACAACTTCATGTTGCTCATGTAAGGACCTTAAATCTTTGGTTTCTTCTAGGTTCCCAGTCTCCAGGCAGTGATCCTCAGCTCTGGAGCTGTGGTGGCAGCAGGAAGGGAGCCATTTAAAGCAGGAAATTATGACATCCACAAGTACTTGCTTTCTGCAAGATTACCAGGAATCTCTCATCATGTATACACCAAGGGAAGTGCTAGGTCAGAAAGCAGAAAGAGTAAGTCACTTAAATATGTAGCTCTTATTTTTAGCCCTGAGTTGTGTTTTTTTTTTTTTTTTGCCACAACATCAAAGGAAAAAAAAGCAATCTATGCTTAAATGGCCAATTTCCTTTGTCACATGAGAGAACTGAGGGTGTCAAAAACATTCTAAACTGGAATTGGTTATATGTATAGTTGGAAAGAGTCATAGAGATTGTATGATTTTTTTTAGATTCTTTTCAAATCAATCAATGATTAAATTGATGAGGTAAGCCTTTATTTGTGTGTGGGGGGCATATAATACCTAGATAAAAAATAAAAATACCAGCATTTCTTGATTTGGAGAGGAATTCTTTGGAATTTGTATAAGTGACATCGGGTAGTTACAGAGTTTTCTCCAAATAATACTATGCAACATCATAGCTGAGCTCAGCAGGTTAGTTGAGTGACTTCTTTAAAACATCTCTAAGTACATATGAACTCCACTTTCTGAAGTTATTCCAGTAGAAATCACAGCCCTTGGATCCATTTTTTAATTTATTATAAGAATTCATGTAGTCAGTTCACGCTGGTTAATAATAATCTAGGTTGATAATTCCTTAGGAAATGCTACACAATATAGCATAATCCTTTGGGTAGGGGAGAAGGAGGGCTTGTTGATGCCCAAGAGTGTAGGATGGGCTGTAAATTCTCTATGCAGGCATGGTTAATCATATTATTCATTGTGCTCAATATTTTAATCTCATTATTCATTATGCACAGTTTTTTAGCTCTATGCTAAGGAGCTGATTGCCACTTATACTTAAATTTTGGTTTTTATTTAGATGTGGAATAATAAACCCTTTAAGTAGTATTAATCCCTCTACTTATTGCTAAAGCAGGTAAAACTCATCTATTATGGATATACTCGTAGATATCTATTAATGTTTCTATTTCATAGGCATTAGCTACCAAGTATCTGTTAAGCATATGGTAGTACTGTTTCACTGTGCTCATTTTACTAAATTGATTTTATTATTTTGTGTGATATGGGTTGTGAATACGGTTTTTGATGGTGTTAGGGAATCTGAGGGCTTTGTTAAATTTTACCTAAAAAAATTTTAAGTGAGGCCTTTTCATTTGTAATTTTGGTAAATGCATACAAAGAATAAGAGAAAATATTTTGAGGCTTATACTCTGAAATGTTGAAGGTATTTAATTGATGCCCAGTATATGTAAATCTATACAAACTACTAATAAGAATTTGATTGTGTTTAAGAAGCTTGAGTACTAAAGTTTTCTTTAGAGACACACAGTTATATTTTTAAATATAACTAGATATGTTGGTCTGTTGTCTAGCTCTGTTCTCTTTTGTGCCCTATATTAAATCAAGTGTACTAATTATACAAAGTGAATGCTAAATTAATAATTATTACTTGATTAATGTTGACTTCTAAATAAATTCTAAAAATGTTTTAGCTTTCATAATGTTATAGATGTCTCTCTTAGATATGCACAGGTAGGAAAATGAGTATCATTATAAATCATTACTCACTTTGCATAAGTAAGCAGCACTTAGACTCTAGTTTCAGTACTGGTAAACAAAACAACAAAACAAAATCCCACAAAAATCTTTTTATTTTTGCTAGAATCCTTAGCAATTTCTACTTCATACTTTCCTTATTAAAATTGCCTAATTAAACTCACTAAAATTAAAATTCTGTGAATCTCATTATTGAAGTAGGATTATAGGTTCTCTTTCTGAGAGTGGCTTGTAGAAATGTACCAGATACTATAGTGAATTCAAATAATCAATGAATACATAGAGGTGAGAAACATATTAATAATGTGTTACTATGAAATTCAGAAAATATGATTTTTATACTAATTATTTTTCTTTTCTTTCTTTGCTGCCTCTTCTGTTGGATATTTTATAACTTCTCTGTCTTCTGCATTTTGATGTGGGGCATCTTTTACTCTTAAAATCTTGAAAGTGAGGACACATGTGCCTTCGAGCCCAAAGTCCCAGATTTATTCTGTTTCTTCTGACAAAATACATAATAGTGATTGCTACTCAGACCATTCTTTTGCTTCTGAAAATTACTTGGCCTTAGAAAAAAATGATTCTCAGAATTTATTGATATATCCTTCTGAAGATGATATTGAGAAATCAATTATTTTTAATCAAGATGGTACCATGACAGTTGAGATGAAAGTTCGATTTAAGATCAAAGAGGAGGAAACCATAAAATGGACCACTGTCAGTAGAGCTAGTCTTTCTCATAACAATGAAAAGAGCGAGATAGGTGGTTTTCCAGGAAGAACAAATGATCGGTCTTCTGGCTTAAAAATTACAGCATGCTCATTGTCTGCAGATGTCTCATCCCTGGAGAAAGACAATAATCAAGAGGGCAGTTTGGCAGAGGACATAAACACTCAAATGACAGATCAAGAGACTGAAACTTGCGCTTCTGCTAGTTGGCAGAATGCTGCTATGGACACAAACACCATCCAGAAGACTAAGGATCAAGCAAAGCATCATTTTTATAGGCCCCCTACACCAGGACCAAGGAGAGTGAGACAAAAGAAATCTGTGAGAGGGAGTGTGACCTTGGTATCTGAAACTGAAGTTCAAGAGGAAATGATCTACAGTGAAGAGAGGGAAGACGGGGAAAACAAATCTGAGTACTGTATGTTCACACATTCTTGCAGTAAAATGTCATCAGTATCTAACAAACCAGTGCTTGTTCAGATTGATAACAATGAGCAGATGGAGTCATCTTTAGAAGGAAAAAAGGAAAGCAGGCTGCTCAAGTCAGGTGCAATATGTGCTGGTGTTGTAGAAGTTACAAGTCAGAAGATGTTAGAGATGTCTCATAATAATGGCTTGCCACAGACTATATCAGAAAACTCAATTGTGGAGGAAGGTATAGTTGATAGTGTAACATCAGACAACAAAACTAGTATCAAAAACTTGAGACCTTGTGGTAACACCAGTGATAGATTCAGGCCTATTTTAGCAGATACAACTGATTCTTTAAGTAACACCTCTGGAGCAGACAGAACTATTTCTGAGACCCCAGCTTTGGTAGGGTCTTCCACTGTCACCACAAGAATCGACAGACTAATTAATGAATTTGCTCAGTGTGGTTTAACAAAATTTCCAGCAAATGAAAAGCAGATTTCATCATCTGTTGCCAGCAAAAAGAAGATGAAATCTCAGCAACAAATGATAAATTCCAGGTATCAGGATGGGAAGATTGCAACCAAAGGACTTCTTAGTAAGAGAATAAACACAGGAGGTAGAATTGCACAGGAAATCATATTGGAGGATTCAGACTCTTCCCTTAAAGGAGGAGTACTTTGTGAGGAAGACCTCCATGTAAGTGATATGGTAATTGAATCAAATTATTGTTGTTCTGAAAGTAATCTCAATCCTGTGAATTCTAAGAATTTCCATGTAAATAAATTAAATACTCTTCAGAATCCTAAGAAGGTTCAAGGACTTTTAACCAAAAGGAAGTCCAGACCACTAAACAAAGTAAGTTTAGGAGGACCTACAAAAAGAGAAATTGGTCAAGACAGTGAAGTATTTCCCCATAATGACTTTAGGTGTTACAAAAATAATTTTGAAGATCACAATTTATTTCATGTGTTTAACTTCCTTGAGCAAAAACCCAGTGCTTTTTGTGGACCACAGGCTCAAGCAGAAATAGCATCTTGGTATTTGAGAGGAATGACCAAGAAAAGTTCAGTTTCAAATGTTAATAATTCACACATAACTTTAAAAACCCAGAAAAGACAAAAAGGGGGTAAGTTGAAATCAAGTACTATTGTAAATAAACAACATGTTACAACCAGGGCTAATTCCTTAGCTTCTTTGAAAAAAGCTGTTTTTCTTGAGGATATTAGCCATCATTCAGTTCAAAATTATATACAGAGATGGTTGCAGAGCATAAATCCGCATTCAGCTTTGCAACGTAGAAAATCGGCTCCACTATACAAAAAGGAAAGGAGTGTGGTAAGTTATAACAACAATGGTTTTGTAGGAGCTAATTCCCACACAAGTTTTGGAAAAGGAAATAATTTTGTTAGGGAAAGTAATAAATGCATAACTAAGTTAAGTACCAGTTCGACAGAAAATCTAGGCAAAAAGGTAGATAAATCTTTTGACAAAGATAACAGTGAAGAACTTTCCAAAGATCTCTGTGAGAATCAGGTTGAATCTCTGAATGATGCTTGCTTGCTTCCCTTGCATGAAAATTGTGCTTTGTCACAGTCAGCTATCAGTGATCATACTAAAATCCAAGTATGTGCTGAAAAATTAGGACCAGAGGTAAGCCTTGTTTACCAAGAAATAAACCTAGCTACAAAAAGGCACAGTGTAGAGGCTGCTATTCAAGTAGATCTTATGAAAGAAGATACTCCAAAAGACCTTTTACTAGTCTTGTTGCTTCGCCAACTGCAAGCTTTAGTTCCTAGTATTCATAAGACTCAGAATGGAATTATTCAAATGCCAGGTTCACTTGCAGATGTTCCCTTCCCTTCCTCAATATGTAAGTCATATACTGATGTCCTTCTAGCTTGGCTTTTGGTGCTAACCTTAAAGGGAAATATAGATAGCTTCTGCCAAGGTGATGCTCACAAGACTACCAACAGAGCTTCAGAAATAATTGGATTATTGGAGGTTCTAAAGCATACTGTCATCACAGAGGAAGCTGATGATTTGAAGGCTGCTGTTGCCAATTTAGTGGAATCAACCACAAATCAATTTGGACTCACTGAGAAAGAACAAGACATGGTTCCAAGAGGATTTTCTGCAAATTGTTCCACACCCAACATCCAGAGAGTTCCTCAGTGCACTGAAAATGAAAACACACAGAAAATCTCCTTTTTAGATGGAGGCTACTCTGCCAGTGAGGACTGTGGCCCTGGAGTCTGTGTTTCAGAGTTGACTTGTTCTTCATGTCAGATGTGCACTGTGAATAAGACCTGTCTTCCAAAAGAGACTTGTAACCTCAGTGACATTTTTTCCCCTAGTGATGGCTGTACCATTGATCAGACCTCCATGAATAAGGCTTGTTTCCTAGGAGAGATCTGTTCACTTACTGATGCTCTGTTTCCCCATCAGGCTTGTGCTCATGATGAAAACCATAATTATGAGGCATCTTGCCCAGTTGATGAGACCTACATTCCCAAGAAAGTCTGCAATACCAGTGACTTTTTCAATTCCAAAGAAAACACATGTGCTGATAATTTGGAATTGGCTGAAGAATTAGAAAGGATCAATGAAGTTCAGAAAGACCAAAATATTTTGGCAGACCCTTTGTGTAAACATGGCTTTAATATATTGTTGTCACACCAAAATGTCAGCAATTTAAGCCATTGTGTCTTTCCCATAAATGAAACTGAACCAGAAATTGATAAGGACCGTCGTTCTGTAGCTGAATTTAAAAATCGTTCATTAAAGAAATTTCAGGGTAAAAATGCATCTACATCCTCTGATAAGGAAGACTCAAAGACTTCTGAAGAACCAGGCTCAATAACCAATAGCATGACATCAAGTGAAAGAAACATTTCAGAATTGGAATCTTTTGAAGAATTAGAAAACCAGGACATTGATATCTTTCATACAAAGGTAAATGCAGGAGAGCAGGCCACTGAAGAATTGATCAAAAAAGAGTTAGAGGCTAGTGAAAATTTGGAATTGATAGAGGTCTGCAGCAGGAACATTACACAAGAAGAAAAAAGAAATGGTGTAATTTGCGAGGCAATCAGTAGGAGGCTGACACCACCACCATCTCTAGTGTTTTGCTATGATTCTAAGCAAAATACTGAAAAGGAACTCAATGAAAGAGAAACTAAAATGAGTGTAAAAATGATGGTGAAACACATGGAAATCGGAAGTTACTCAGAGTCCTCTCTTGATTTTAAAAATTGTTTCATAAAACCAGTGACTTCTGATTGGTCAGAATTTAGACTAGACAGTGAGAATGAGCAGCCATATAAAACATCCAGTGATGGCCCCAATGGCAGTGAGGAGATTGCCCAAGAGAAAGAATACAATAAAGGATTTGTTAAAAGGACAGTGGAAAAACTTTACGGTAAAAGGGAAATTATGAAATCATCTTTTTTTTCTGGGTCTGTGCACAGATCTCAGGTTTGTCCTTACAATTCTATGGAATTTCAGTGTGCCAGGAAAGTAGGTCTTTATGATTCTGAAGGTCAGTCATTTGGGTCTTCTGAACAGGTATCTAGTAGTTCATCTATGTTGCAGAAATTTCCAGATGAAGGTCAAGATAAATGTGACTTTAATGATGTGGGGGCCAGTTATCATGGGGGAGACATTGTAGGACATGACACAAAGCAAAATGATCATAACAGAATCATTAGAGACATAGAGGAAGGGGTACTGATTGATAAAGGAAAGTGGCTCCTGAAAGAAAATCACTTGTTAAGAGTATCATCTCCTGAAAATTCTGGCTTCTATGGCAATGCAGACACCACATCAGTGGATACTGTACTTAATAACAGCAGTGAGGTGCCATATTCACATTTTGGAAATTTGGCTCCAGGCTCAAACATGGCTGAGCTATCCTCTTCAGAATTGGAGGAACTGACTCAACCCCTTGAACTGAAATGCAGTTATTTTAACATGCCTCATTGTACTGACTCCGAGCCTTTTTGTGAGGATTTGCTAGATGTTCGAAGTAAAACTGGTGCCAAGGAGAAAATACCAGATCATCATGCAGGAGAGAAGGCTAGTCATAAGTCAGAAAGAGTATGCACATCAGTCACTCATGTCTTTACGTCTGCTGGTAACAAAGTCCATCCTGTCTCTGATGATACTATTAAAAACCAACCATTGCCTGGTAGTAATGTAATTCATGGTGCACTTCAAGAAGGTGACTCTCTGGATAAGCTCTATGCTATTTGTGGCCAGCATTGCCCTATACTAACTGTTACCATCCAACCTATAAATAAAGAAGACCGAGGATTTGTATATTGCAAAGATTCTGATATTGAAAATTTCTTGGGTCTCCATTTATGGATGAAAATACACCCATATTTACTATCATCAAGCAAAACCATGTTCAGAGATGAGAACAATAAAGCCAGTGGTAGAAAAGCATTTATTGATACTGCCATTGATGATACATTTGATCAGCTTTATTTTAGCAATACATTTTACTTGATGGATAAAAGAAAATTAAGAAAATTAAAAGGAATTAACTCCTTGGGCTTAGAGGAAGAAAATAATTTAAAGAAATTTCAATTATATTTAAAGAAAAAGTTTTGTGTGAATTTCTTGCACACATCATTTTTGGTTATGGACGATGTGAATTCAAATACATGGGACCCCACCAGTCAGACAAATGAAATCTTCGAAGTAGCTGATGAGAATAACAATTTACTAGATAGCAGATTTCAGAACTCATTAACAAATCTCAACCAAGTAGTAAGAGAAAATAGTGACTGTCATTTCTCCTTTGAAGCACGTGGTCAAACCTGCCTATTTTACCAAGTTGAGACATCCTTAAATATTAGCAACAGAAATGTATTAGAAATATTTTATATATTTGAGGATGAAAATCTTTTTATTTGGGAAGAGGAAAGCCAATTTGATCTTGAAAACAGTGATGGACAAGATTTGTAATTTTAATACCAGCACAGCTTTTTTAAATCAATGTGTTTTTTCCTCATAATGAGATGAAACACATGGGATGGATATAGACTAGATAACCTCTAAAAATTTTGGACTTTAAAATGAGCTTATTTTAGAAAGCATGCACTTGGGTAATCTGATTTGACTTTCATTATTCTGCTGTTCCTCATTTTTCCAAAAATTACAGACTCAGTTTTTACTCTGTTATTTTTGAAATTTCTGTGTTTTTCTTGAACATATGTAATTTCCTGGAACTGTGATTTGTTTTAGGACATCATAAAAGCCCTACGGACAGGAATTATATCTTTTTTCTCTCTTTTCATGTTGTTCACTTTAGTGCAAAATGTGTATTGGTGAATAAATGGAATAGACATAGTCTCCAACTGTACTTCATTTATTAATTTTAACTGTGATTTAATAAAGGTATGAAGGTAAGATCTCCGCAACACTCTCGTAAGTTTCTTGTTCCTAATGTGTTGAATCTCATTTCCTCAGAACATCTATCTAATGAACTCACAAGCTTTTCCAAGGGACAGGATTCACCATTTTTCCTCATGATTAGAAAAAGATGCTTTACTACTATGCTGCCTTTCCAGTACTTTGCCTAGAAATTATAATCTTTTAAACAGTAGTAAAATATCAAATCCAAATAGGTCAGAAAAAAAAAGGAAAAACTTAAGGGATGCTCTGTGAAGAAAAAGGAGGTGGAATGGTTTAATTTGGGAAAGAAAATTTAAAATGTAAAATTCTCAGAATTGAAGAACTGCTGTGAAGAGGAATTTCACATATTTTTTTATGTTCAACTGCAATGATAAAAATTTAATTAGATATAAAGAAAAACATATTGCCTAGAAGGATAAATAAATTTGATTAGACTATAAATTTCCTGTTTTGAATACTTGTGGTATTTTGCCTGGGATTTATCCAGGGAACCTTTTAAGATTCTTTCCACTTCATGACTATATCACAGACTATATTGATGGTATAGAGACAAGTCTTCTAAAACATTGAAATCTATGTCTCTTGTCTGGAATGGACTTAAAGTAGAACAATTAATGTTTTTTGGAGCCACATATGGAGGTGCTAAAACAACTTAAATTTGGTATTGAGTAACTAAAGGTAATTACATAAAAAACAGTTTTGGTTTCAGTTTAGCATGAGTCTCAAATCCATAAAAAATTATGAGTTGCTATTTATTTTACCAGATGAAGACTTACCTCTACGTAGAGTATGCTTTTTCTTTTTTCTTTTTTTAAAGATTTTATTTATTTATTTGACAGAGAGACAGCCAGCGAGAGAAGGAACACAGGCGGGGAGGGGGGCAGTGGGAGAGGAAGAAGCAGGCTCCCAGCAGAGGAGCCCGACGTGGGGCTCCATCCCAGGACTCTGGGATCACGCCCTGAGCTGAAGGCAGATGCTTAACGACTGAGCCACCCAGGCGTCCCTAGAGTATGCTTTTTCTACACTAAATGATACACTTTTCTCATTGAAAAGTAGAGTGTGCCATGTTACGTGAGTTTCTGTAATGACCAGTGAGAATTTTATTGAAATAAAGGGCTGTAATTGTTGAGAAATGATAGAAAAGGGGGAATTAATGTTAATTTTGTGCCTACTTTATAGTAGGTCTATGGTAGTCTTACAGATCTGTTAAATGTAATCCTTCCTCATAAAGACACTGTGAGTTTGGCTTTGCTATACTCCCTTTTTATAGGTGACAGAACCTAGAGACAGGGAGGTAAAGTACTTTCATCAATGGTGCATAGTACTACTGTCAGAATTTGAACCCAGACCTTTGTGCTTGAAAATCAGTGTTATTTTTATTACACCTTTACTCTTTTTATGTGAGGAAAAAGTGGTAAAATACTTAAAAAACTGGGCAGCTGTGTGGCTCAGTCAGTTAAGTGTCTGACTCTTGATTTCAGCTCAGGTCATGATCTCAGGGTTGTGAGATTAAATAAATGACATAAATTAAAATTCTCTCTCTCCTTCTCCCTCTGCCCCTCATTCCCCCTCTATCTCTCCCTCTAAATATATGTATATACATTACATATAATATATATATACTTATATTGTGTATATTTGAAAATTTTAAAAAAATTAAAAAAATTAGTGCTCTCCCCAGAGAAGAGAGAGAAGGAAATTAGTTTGGAAAGAGAATCGTATTTAGATGTATCAAGGAGGTTGGGGAAATCACAACAGCCGGGAGCTTATAGGAAAATATGCATGTAGCACGTATGGTTTTTTAGCAATTATACTACATTTGTTACATTAATACAATAACACTGCTATGTGGCCCAGATGATATTGGGAAAAGAAATTGAGAGTGACCTACGTGAATTAGAAATGCATGACTGTGTAATGTGCGTATTTAAGATGAATGGGTTCATGTGCATTGAATTCTGAGATTTGGATCCACATCTTATATCATGTTTCTATCCCAGTTCTAGCATATTGGTTGGGACATGGTAAGCACCTAGTAAATGTGTGTTGAATGGTTATCCCTTATTATCTACAAATACATATAGGGATATATGCAAAGATGCTGAGGGATAGAGCTAAGTTTTTTGTATTTTATAAAGCCATATTTCAATCATTAAAAACGTCTGTGAAAGTGATTTTTTTCTTTTAAACATTCAAATGATTTTTAACAGATTTTCACCAGGCTTGCATTAAAAAAATATCTTGTAACACCGTGAAAGAAGACTAAATGAAACTTCAGAGGAAATTTAAGAATTTTGCATAGACCTGGCTTTTTCTTTAAAGATGAAGTGCCAGAGGATTGAGGAAGGGATTCTAGCCTATTGTGTTCTGGAGAACATAGCCAACGTCAGAATCTTGAAATCCAGGTGGAATGGTGTAATTATTTTTATGCCCACAAGATGTCAGCTGCGTTACGGTTTGCCTTCAGAAGCTCAATTGCAGCGTTCAGAAAGAGACTTGCATGGCTAAAAGGGAGTGCAAAGATTGAGACAATCTCCAGGAAGTTTGGTTCTGCTTCAAAGATAACTGAAGACCCAATTGTACAGGCAGGCCGCTCTCCCCCCACCCCAGGTTTTAAACCTAGAGGGCATATCAGTACTCAGAATTGAGGAAATAGTCTGTTAGTAGCAAGGAGCTGAAGTTCAAAAGAAGAGGGCATTCTAAAAAATGCAAGCTATTCAATAATCATCAGAGTTGATCCCAGGGAAGGCTGAATTTGGAGAGAGTGGGGACAACCTAGAGTCCTAACTCCAGTTGAAACTAAGTTAATGAATCATTGGTTCAGTGGGTAGGGGTGATTTTTCTATGATTTACAGATATTTTATGTCTTAACCTTTCAGTGACATAAAACATATATCCCATTTTCAAGGTTTAAACTGAAGTATCAAAGCCATGTCTCATGTTTGTAGCACATATTTTGTTAGTTTCCTCATCTGTAAAATGGGGCTACCACTTTATTTTTTATATTAAAAAAATATTTTATTTATTTGAGAGAGAGCACAAGCAGAGGGAGCTGCAGAGGGAGAAGCAGACTCCTCACTGAGCAGAGAGCCTGACATAGGGCTTGATCCCAGGACCCTGGGATCATGACCTGAACCCAAAGCAGATGCTTAACCAACTGAGCCACTCAGGCACTCCTGTGGCTACTACTTTAAAGGTCTTATCTGTAAAATAAATGTGCCACCACTTTTAGCTACCTTATAAGATTGTTGTGAGAGGATCACTTCAGAGAATGTTAGTAAAAGCTATTAGCACAGGACTTGGCACACAGTGCTTAATACATTTTAGCTGTTTTGTTTTTTATTTACAGTCTATTATTTTTTTTTGGCCTTAAAAATTGAGGTATAGTTAACACACAATGTTACATTAGCTTCAGGTGCACAACTTGGTGATTTGACAACTCTACATATTATGCTATGCTCACAAGTGTAGCTACCATCTTGTCACCATACAACGCTATTACAGTACCACTGACCATGTTCCCTATGCTGTACCTTCATCCCCGTGACTTATTCATTCCATAACTAGAAGCCTGTACCTCCCACTCCCCTTCGCCCATTTTGCCCATCCCCCCACAGCTTGTCCTCTGGCAACCACCAGTTTTTTCTCTGTGTTTATGTGTCTGTTTCTGCTGTTTTGTTTTTTAGATTCCACTTATAAGTGAAATCATATAGTATTTGTCTTTCTTTTTTTTAATAATAATATTTTTTATTATATTAACTCCCCTCCTCTCTGAAGCCCTCAGTTTGTTTCCCAGAGTCCATGGTCTTTCATGGTTCATTCCCCCTTCTGTTTACCGCCCCCCCCACTTTCTTCTTCCCTTTCTTCTCCTACCGATCTTCCTACTTCTTATGTTCCATAAATGAGTGAAACCATATGATAATTGCCTTTCTCTGCTTGACTTTCTTTGACTAATTTTACTTAGTGTAATGCCCTATAGATGGATCAATGTTGTTGCAAATGGCAAGATCTCATTCTTTTTTATGGCTGAATACACACACACACACACACGCGCGCGCGCGCGCGCGCACACACACACACACACACCATTTCTTCTTTATCTATTGATGGATGTTTGTGTTGCTTCCATATCTTGACTATTGTAAATAATGCTGTGATAAACATAAGAGTGCATATATTTTTTGAATTAGTGTTTTTGTTTTCTTTGGTGGAATTACTGGGTCATATGGTATTTCTATTTTTAATTTTTTGAGAACTTCCATAAAGTTTTCCACAGTGGCTATACCAGTTTACATTCCCAGCAACAGTGCATGAGGGTTCACCGTACTCCACATCTTTGTCAACACTTGTTATTTCTTGTCTTCTTGATACTAGCCATTCTGACAGGTATGAGGTAATATTTCATTGTGTATGTGTGTTTTTAAAGATTTTATTTTTAAGTAATTTCTACACCCAACATGGGGCTTGAACCTAAAACCCCAAGATCAAGAGTCCCATGATGTCCCTCATTGTGGTTTTAATTTGTATTTCCCTGATGGTCAGTGATCTTCAGAATCTTTTCAAGTATTTGTTGACCATCTATATGTCTTCTTTGGAAGAATGTCTATTAAGGTCCTCTGCCCATTTTAATTTTTAATTTTAATTTAAAAATTTTTAATTTTTGGTGTTGAGTTGTATTATAAGTTCTTTATATATTTTGGACATTAGCCCCTCATTAGATCTATCATTTGCAAGTATCTTCTCCCATTCAGTGTGTTGCTTTTTTTGGTGTGTTGATGCTTTCCATTGCTGTGCAAAAGCTTTTTATTTTGGTGAGGTCCCAGTAGTTTATTTTTATGTTTGTTTCCTTTGCCTGGGGAGACATATCCAGAAAAATGTTGCTAACAGCAATGTCAAAGAGATGACTCCCTTTTTCTTTTCTTGTTTTTTTTTAAAGGAATTTTATGGTTTTCAGGTCTCACATTTAGGTCTTTAGTCTGTCTTTTAGTTTATTGTTGTGTGGTGTAAGTGGTCAGGTTTCATTCTTTTGCATGTAGCTCTCCAGTTTTCTAACACCACGTAAGACCACTTGTCTTTTCCCTATGGCATATTGTTGCCTCCTTTCTTGTGGATTAATCGATCTAATTGGTGTGGGCTTATTTCTGGGCTCTCTCTTCTGTTCCATTGATTTATGTGTCTATTTTTGGGTCAGTACCATACTGTTTTGATTACTTCAGATTCGTAGTATATCTTGAAATCTGGACTTGAGATACTGCCAAATTTGTTCTTTCTCAAGATCGCTTTGGCTATTTGAGATCTTTTGTGGTTCCATACAAATTTTAGTATTATTTGTTCTAGTTCTGTGAAAAATGTTGTTGGTATTTTGATAGGGATTGCATTGAATCCATAGATTGCTTTTAGTAACATGGACATTTTAATGATATTAATTCTTCCAATCCATGAGCATGAGGTATCTTTCCATTTGTGTTTTCTTTCATTTCTTTGATCTGTGTTTTATGATTTTCAGAGAATAGGTCCTTTAGCTTCTAGGTATTTTTTTCTTTTTGGTGCAATTGTAAATGGGATTGTTTTCTTAATTTCTCTTTCTGCTACTTTGTTACTAGCATATAGAAATGCAACTGATTTTTGCATATTATCTTGTATCTAGCAACTTTATGAATTTATTCATCAGTTCTAATAGTTTTTTGTTGGAAACTAGGGTTTTCTAAATATAGTATCATGTCATCTGCAAATAGTGACAGTTTTACTTCGTATTTACCAATTTGGATACCTTTTATTTATTTTTTCTTGTCTGATTGCTGCAGCTAGGACTTTCAGCACTATGTTGAATAGAAGTGGTGAGAATGTTTCCCAGAGTCCATAGTCTCTCATGGTTCATTCCCCCTTCTGTTTACCCCCCCTTTCTTCTTCCCCTTCTCCTACCGATCTTCCAACAAACTGAGGGCTTCAGAGGGGAGGGGGGTGGGGGAATGGGGCAGGCTGGTGATGGGTATTAAGGAGGGCACTATTGCATGGTGCACTGGGTGTTATACGCAAGTAATGAATCATGGAACTTTACATCGAAAACTAGGGATGTACTGTATGGTGACTAACATAATGTAATAAAAAAAAACCTCATTAAAAAAAAAAGAAGTGGTGAGAATGGAGTTCCTTGTCTTATTCTTGTTCTTAGAGGAAAAGCTTTCATTTTTCACCATTGATTATGATGTTAGCTGTATGTTTGTCATTTATGGTCTTTGTCATGTTGAGGTATATTCCCTCTAAACCCACTCTGTTGAGAGTTTTCTTTTTCTTAGATTATGAATGGATATTGTATTTTGTCAAATGCTTTTTCTGCATCTATTGAGATGATCATGTGGTTTTTATCCTTCCTGTTAATTTGATGTATCATATTGATTTGTGAATATAGAACCACCCTTTTATCCCTGGAATAAATCCCACTTGATTGTGGCAAATAATTTTTTCAAATGTATTGTTGAATTTGGTTTGCTAATATTTTGTTGAGGATTTTTGCATCTATGTTTATCAGTGATACTAGCCTGTAATTTTGTTTTTGTTTTTGTAGTTGTTCTTTGTAGTGCTTTTGTCTGGTTTTGGTATCAGGGTAATGGTCGCCTTATAGGACAAATTTGGAAGTTTTCCTTCTATATTTTGGAATAGTTAGAGAAGAATAGATATTAACTCTCCTTTAAATGTTTGGTGGAATTTGCCTGTGAAACCATCTGGTCTTGGACTTTTCTTTGTAGGGAGATTTTTGAATACTGATTCAATGCCATTACTAATAATTGGTCTCTTCAAATTTTCAATTTCTCCCTGATTTGGTTTTAGGTGATTATATACTTCTTCACTACGTCTGTATCTTTGGGGTAAATACCCAGTAGTGCAATTGCTGGGTCATAGAGTAGCTCTATTTTTAACTTTTTGAGGAACCTCCCCACTGTTTTCCAAAGTGACTGTACCAACTTGCATTTCCACCAACAGTGTAAGAGGCTTCCCCTTTCTCCACATTCTCTCCAACATTTGTTGTTTCTTGCCTTGTCAATTTTTGCCATTCTAACTGGCACAAGGTGGTATCTCCATGTGGTTTTGATTTGAATTTCCCTGATGGCTAGTGATGTTGAACATTTTTTCATGTGTCTGTTAGCCATTTGTATGTCTTCATTGGAAAAGTCTCTGTTCATATCTTCTGCTCATTTTTTGATTTGATTATTTGTTTTTTGGGTGTTGAGTTTGAGAAATTCTTTATAGATCTTGAATACCAGCCTTTTATCTGTAGTGTCATTTGCAAATATCTTCTCCCATTCTGTGGGTTGCCTGTTTGTTTTGATGACTGTTTCCTTTGCTGTGCAGAAGCTTTTTATCTTGATGAAATCCCAAAAGTTCATTTTTCCTTTTGTTTCCCTTGCCTTTGGACACGTGTCACAAAAGAAGTTGCTGTGGCTGATGTCAAAGAGGTTGCAGCCTATGTTCTCCTCTATGATTTTGATGGATTCCTGTCTCACAATGAGGTCTTTGATCCATTTGGAGTTTATCTTTGTGTATGGTGTGAGAGAGTGGTCAGGTTTCATTCTTCTGTATATAGCTGTCCAATTTTCCCAGCACCATTCATTGAAGAGACTGTCTTTTTTCCACTGGATGTCTTTTCCTGCTTTGTCAAAGATTAGTTGACCATAGAGTCGAGGGTCCATTTCTGGAGTCTCTATTCTGTTCCATTGGTCTATGTGTCTGTTTTTGTGCCAGTACCATGCAGTCTTTGTGATCACAGCTTTGTAGTATAGCTTGAAATCAGGCAATGTGATGCCCCCAGCTTTGTTTTTCTTTTTCAACATTTCCTTGGCGATTTGGGGTCTCTTCTGATTCCACACAGATTTTAGGATTGTTTGTTCCAGCACTTTGAAAAATGTCATTGGGACATATTTTGATT
>NW_024427107.1:7424626-7456665 GCF_017311325.1 Ursus maritimus
ATGGAGTTCCTTGTCTTATTCTTGTTCTTAGAGGAAAAGCTTTCATTTTTCACCATTGATTATGATGTTAGCTGTATGTTTGTCATTTATGGTCTTTGTCATGTTGAGGTATATTCCCTCTAAACCCACTCTGTTGAGAGTTTTCTTTTTCTTAGATTATGAATGGATATTGTATTTTGTCAAATGCTTTTTCTGCATCTATTGAGATGATCATGTGGTTTTTATCCTTCCTGTTAATTTGATGTATCATATTGATTTGTGAATATAGAACCACCCTTTTATCCCTGGAATAAATCCCACTTGATTGTGGCAAATAATTTTTTCAAATGTATTGTTGAATTTGGTTTGCTAATATTTTGTTGAGGATTTTTGCATCTATGTTTATCAGTGATACTAGCCTGTAATTTTGTTTTTGTTTTTGTAGTTGTTCTTTGTAGTGCTTTTGTCTGGTTTTGGTATCAGGGTAATGGTCGCCTTATAGGACAAATTTGGAAGTTTTCCTTCTATATTTTGGAATAGTTAGAGAAGAATAGATATTAACTCTCCTTTAAATGTTTGGTGGAATTTGCCTGTGAAACCATCTGGTCTTGGACTTTTCTTTGTAGGGAGATTTTTGAATACTGATTCAATGCCATTACTAATAATTGGTCTCTTCAAATTTTCAATTTCTCCCTGATTTGGTTTTAGGTGATTATATACTTCTTCACTACGTCTGTATCTTTGGGGTAAATACCCAGTAGTGCAATTGCTGGGTCATAGAGTAGCTCTATTTTTAACTTTTTGAGGAACCTCCCCACTGTTTTCCAAAGTGACTGTACCAACTTGCATTTCCACCAACAGTGTAAGAGGCTTCCCCTTTCTCCACATTCTCTCCAACATTTGTTGTTTCTTGCCTTGTCAATTTTTGCCATTCTAACTGGCACAAGGTGGTATCTCCATGTGGTTTTGATTTGAATTTCCCTGATGGCTAGTGATGTTGAACATTTTTTCATGTGTCTGTTAGCCATTTGTATGTCTTCATTGGAAAAGTCTCTGTTCATATCTTCTGCTCATTTTTTGATTTGATTATTTGTTTTTTGGGTGTTGAGTTTGAGAAATTCTTTATAGATCTTGAATACCAGCCTTTTATCTGTAGTGTCATTTGCAAATATCTTCTCCCATTCTGTGGGTTGCCTGTTTGTTTTGATGACTGTTTCCTTTGCTGTGCAGAAGCTTTTTATCTTGATGAAATCCCAAAAGTTCATTTTTCCTTTTGTTTCCCTTGCCTTTGGACACGTGTCACAAAAGAAGTTGCTGTGGCTGATGTCAAAGAGGTTGCAGCCTATGTTCTCCTCTATGATTTTGATGGATTCCTGTCTCACAATGAGGTCTTTGATCCATTTGGAGTTTATCTTTGTGTATGGTGTGAGAGAGTGGTCAGGTTTCATTCTTCTGTATATAGCTGTCCAATTTTCCCAGCACCATTCATTGAAGAGACTGTCTTTTTTCCACTGGATGTCTTTTCCTGCTTTGTCAAAGATTAGTTGACCATAGAGTCGAGGGTCCATTTCTGGAGTCTCTATTCTGTTCCATTGGTCTATGTGTCTGTTTTTGTGCCAGTACCATGCAGTCTTTGTGATCACAGCTTTGTAGTATAGCTTGAAATCAGGCAATGTGATGCCCCCAGCTTTGTTTTTCTTTTTCAACATTTCCTTGGCGATTTGGGGTCTCTTCTGATTCCACACAGATTTTAGGATTGTTTGTTCCAGCACTTTGAAAAATGTCATTGGGACATATTTTGATTGGGATGGTGTTGAAAGTGTAGATTGCTCGGGTAGCATAGACATTTTAACTATATTTATTCTTACATTCCATGAGCATGGAATGTTTTTCCATCTTTTTGTGTCTTCTTCAGCGTCTTTCATCAGTGTTCTGTAGTTTCTAGAATATAGATCCTTTATCTCTCTGGTTAAGTTTATTCCAAATTATCTATGGTTTTTGGTGCTATTGTAAATGGAATCAATTCCCTAATATCTCCTTCATCAGTCTCATTGTTTGTGTATAGAAATGCAGCTGATTTCTGTGCATTGATTTTGTATCCTGCCACATTACTGAATTGTTGTTTGAGTTCTAGTAATTTGGGGGTGGAGTCTTTTGGGTTTTCCATATAAAGTATGTCATCTGCAAAGAGAGAGAGTTTGACTTCTTCTTTGCCTATTTGGATACCTTTTATCCCTTTTTGTTGTCTGATTGCTGTTGCTAGGACTTCTAGTACTATGTTGGACAATAATGGCGAGAGTGGACATCCTTGTCATATTCCTGATCTTAAGGGAAAGGCTCTCAGCTTTTCCCCATTGAGAATGACATTCACTGTAGGCTTTTCCTAGATGGTTTTTATGAAATTGAGGAATGTACCCTCTATCCCTACACTGTGAAGGTTTTTAATCAGGAAAGAATGCTGTATTTTGTCAAATGTTTTTTCTGCATCAATTGAGAGGATCATATGGTTCTGATCTCTTCTCTTATTAATGTGTTCTATCACACCGATTGATTTGGGAATGTTGAACCACCCTTGCATCCCAGGGATGAATCCCACTTGGTCATGATGGGTAATCCTTTTAATGTACTGTTGGATCCTATTAGCTAGGATCTTGTTGAGAATTTTGACATCCATATTCATCGGTGATATCGGTCTGTAATTCTCCTTTTTGATGGGGTCTTTGCCTGGTTTTGGGATCAAGGTAATGCTGGCCTCATAGAATGAGTTTGGTAGTTTTCCTTCTGTTTCTATTTTTTGAAACAGCTTCAGGAGAATAGGTATTATTTCTTCTTTGAACGTTTGGTAGAATTCTCCAGGGACTCCATCAGGCCCCGGACTCTTGTTTTTTGGGAGGTTTTAATCACTGCTTCAGTCTCTTCACTGGTTATCGGTCTATTTAGATAGTCAATTTCTTCCTGTTTTAGTCTTGGTAGTTTATAGGTTTCCAGGAAGGCAGCCTTTTCTTCCAGGTTGCTTAGTTTTTTGGCATATAGTTGTTGATAATAGTTTCTAATGATTATTTCTATTTCTTTGATGTTAGTTGTGATCTCTCCCCTTTCATTCATAATTTTATTAATTTGGGTCCTTTCTCTATTCTTTTGAATAAGTCTCGCCAGTGGCTTATTGATCTTATTAATTCTTTCAAAGAACCAGCTTCTAGTTTTGTTGATCTGCTCTACTATATTTCTCATTTCTAATTCATTGATCTCTGTTCTAATCTTTTTTTTAAAGATTTTATTTATTTATTTGTCAGAGAGAGAGAGCGAGAGAGTGAGCACAAGCAGGGGAGAAGCCAGCAGAGGGAGAAATAGGCTTACCACTGAGCAGGGAGCCCAATGCCGGGCTTGATCCCAGAACCTGAGATCATGTCCTGAGCCGAAGACAGACGCTTCATCAACTGAGCCATCCAGGTGCCCCTCTGCTTTAATCTTAATCAGTTGTCTTTTCGTGGGTGACTGAGGCCTGTTCTTTCATTCCATCTCCAGCTGTTAAAGTGTGAATATAAGGACTGCATTTTAGATTTTTCTGTTCTTTTGAGTGAGGCTTGGATGGCTATGTATTTCCCCCTTAGGACCACCTTTGCAGTGTCCCATAGGTTTTGGACCGATGTGTTTTCTTTCTCATTGGTTTCCATAAATTGCTTAACCTCTTCTTTAATTTCCTGGTTTACCCTATTATTCTTAAGCAGGATGGTCCTTAGTTTCCAAGTGTTTCAGTTTCTTCCAATTTTTTTCTTGTGATTGAGTTCCACTTTCAAAGCATTGTGGTCTGAGAATATGCAGGGAATAATCTCAGTCTTTTAGTATCGTTTGAGACCTGTTTTGTGACCCAGTATATGGTCTATTCTGGAGAAAGTTCCATGTGCATTCGAAAAGAATGAGTATTCTATTGTTCTAGGATGGAGTGTTCTATATATATCTATGAGGTCCATCTGGTCCAGTGTGTCATTCAAAGCTCTTGTTTCTTTGTTGATTTTCTGCGTAGGTGATCTGCTTAGGTGATTAACAGTTGGCTTATGTATTTGGCCGCTCCCCTGTTGGGAGCTATAGATATTTGTAATTGTAAGGTCCTCTTGGTGGATACGCCCTTTAAGAATAATATAGTGTCCTTCTGTATCCCTAATTATAGTCTTTAGCTTAAAATATAATTTGTCTTATATGAGAATTGCTAACCCAGCTTTCTTTTGAGGTCTGTTGGCATGAAAAATGGTTCGCCATTCCTTCACTTTCAGTCTGGATCTATCTTTAGGTTCAAAGTGAGTCTCTTGTAGACAGCATACGTATGGGTCATGTCTTTTTATCCAATCTGCAACCCTGTGGTGTTTTATAGGAGCATTTAGGCCATTCACATTGAGAGTGATTATTGAGAGATATGATTTTAATGTTGTCATGTTGCCTGTGAATCCTTGTTTCTATAGATTGTCTCTGTAAATTTCTGTTCTGTATCACTCTTGGGGTCTTTCTACTTTTATAGAACTCCCCTTAATATTTCTTGTATGGCTGGTGTAGTGGTCACATATTCTTTCAGTTTCTGCTAATCTTGGAAGCTGCTTGTCTCTGTATCCATTCTGAATGACAGCCTTGCTGGATAAAGAATTCCTGGCTGGATGTTCTTCTCACTTAGTGCTATGAATATGTTTTGCCAACCCTTTCTGGCTTGCCAGGTCTCTGTAGACAGGTCTGACGTTATTCTGATGTTCCTCCCTCTGTACAAGAGGAATCTCTTCCCCCTGGCTGCTTTCAAGTTTGTTTCCTTGGATTTAAGATTTGCAAATTGTACTATTATATGTCATAGTGTTGGTCTGTTCTCATTGATCTTGGGAGGGGTCCTCTCTGCCTCTTGGACACGAATGCTTGTTTCCTTCACCAGATTAGGGAAGTTCTCAGCTACAATTTGTTCAAATATCTCTTCTAGACCTCTCTCTTTCTCCACCCCCTCGGGGATGTCGATAATTCTGACATTGGAACGTTTCATTGTGTCAGTAATCTCCTGTAGCTTTTTTTCATGAAGATGGAGTTTTTTCCCCATGTTATCTCTCTTTCCTTCTTTTCTATCATCTCATCCTCTAACTCACTAATTCGTTCTTCTGCCTCATTTACCCTGGCAGTCAGAGCATCCAGTTTAGACTGCATTTCACTCATAGAATTCTTAATTTCCCCCAGATTTATTCTCATTTCAGCCCCTAGAGATTCTATATTTTCCTTAATATTTTTCTCAAGCCTGTACATCATCTTCATAATTGTTACTCTGAAATCCATTTCTGATGACTTGGTCATATCCATATCCATTAGTTCTGTGGCAGAGACCATATTCTCTTTCTTTTCTTTGTTGGGGGTTCCTCCTCCTTGTCATTCTGATGAGGTGTGGTTGTGGGGATGTACAGAGTCCAAATTATTGACTAGGACCCAAGCAAGATGCACCTATCTTATAGGGACCTTAGGGATGTGGGCTTCTTGTTCTTTCAGCCTGCCTTCTGGGGGAGGGGCCTGCAGTGCTGATACTCAGGCAACCCTGTTTGGGCAGAATTGCCCTGCCCCCTGTGTGTGTGGGGGCAATGGGCACAGTGAGAATTGGTTTTTCTGGGCTTTTGTTCTCTAGGGGCTTTCCCTGGTGAGAGTCTTCTGAGAGTCAGAGCAGCAGTGACCGTATCTAAACCTCTTTCTCAGAACAGAGAGATCGCATTTTGCTCTTCACTGGGCTCTACAGGCCACACTGACTCCATTTCTGTCAGTGTTGCTAAAAACCTGCAGCATCCTGGTTTGTGTATGCCACAGCAGCTCTCCCAGTCCTTGCTCCCAGGGCCGGCTCATCTCTGCCCTCTGTGCTTCTAAAACCACCAGCTACCCCCCAGTTTGCTTGCACGCTCCCAAGCTCCAGAAGCTCCAGGTTTCAGTCTGGTTTCCCCACTGCTACCAGTCTGCTAGTGCAGCCCACTCCCCAGCGCAGGAGGCTTCTGCCTTCCTGGTGCTCAGACGTGGCAGCTCCCTCCCCCTTCCATTTATCTTCTGATATCTGCCCACAGACTCTCGGCTCCCTGCTTCATACCTCGAGACCAAGTGCCAGAGATGTTCTGTTTGTAAAGATCCAGATATATCTTCTTATATCTCAGGCTGATTTTGTGGGTGTTCAGGATGGTCTGGTAGATATCCAGCTCGATTCAGGGGAGAGGTTAAAATAGGGTCCACTACTCCTCTGCCATCGTTTCCCTCCTTTTTTATTTGCATTTCTGTAATGACTTATGACATTTGCCATTCATCTGTCTTTTGTGATACAGTGTCTTTTCAAATCTTATTTTCTTTTGGGTGTTTGTAGTCCTAGGGTGGTGAGAGTTCTTCATGTATTCTGGGCACAATGTATTTTGATACGTATTTTACATATATTTTCTCCCAGTCTATAGCTTGCCTTTTCTTCTTCCTTTTCTTTTTTAAGTGGTCAGACTTTCAATGAGCAAAAGTTGTAAATTTTGGTAACATTCAATTTATGTTTTTTTTTTGTGTTATGTCTTTCAAATTCTATCTAAGAAATCCTGCCTAGCCCCATCATAAGATTTTCTTCTATGTTTTCTTTTAGGAGTTTTATAGTTATAATTCTTATTTACCTCATTGCTGAGTAGATAGCCATTGAAATAGTCTTCGCCCTTATAGTTCTTGGTGAAAATAGAGAAGATAGAAAAATGCAGGAGTTGAGTCAGCTTAGTGCATAGAGCCAGTGTGCAAAAGAGTGCAACAGGGAACCATACTCATTGACCCTGCCCATTTGTGAGGCAGTCCATTATTGTCTTGGACTTTCAAATTCGTATTTTGCTACTTTAGGAGGGAGAAAGCAAAAAGAAAGGCTTTTCTGGCATGATTAAAGAAACAGTTTTTTTCTATCAGTTTTATATCTCTTACTACTCAGAAGTTATTTATTTTACGGCTACTTCTAATTTCACACAATCAATCTTCTTCAAACAATCGTAGCTAAGATTAAACACTCTTTGCTTATTGCCTTGCTTGGAATAAGATTTCCAATGGTTTAATTCCAAGTATTTGTGATTTATATTTGGCTAACACCCACCAAAATTAATTTCCTTATAGACACTGCTGTCATCCAGTGGCTACATAACTATGTCCTAAAGGCTCATCCCCTTTCTTTTATATTTCTTTTTATTGCTGCATATATGAATTGCAATCATTCATGTGTGTAGACAGCAACAGGCACTATTTCTCTAATTTTGTACTTCAGAATGTTAATTTTCATTTACATAAACATTTTAGTCTTTGAAATTTACAAAGCTGATAACAGTATTTGTATATAATTCTTAAGGGAGTTATTAACCTAATTCATTCTTTCTTAACTTTCATTATTGCCTTTTTTTAAAAGATTTTATTTTTAACTAATCTCTACACCCAATGTGGGGCCCAAACTCACAACTCTGAGATCAAGAGTTGCACGCTCCATTAGCTGCATCAACTGAGCCATCCAGGTGCTCCTCATTATTGCCTTTTACTTTATTTATTTTCATTATTGCCTTTTAAGGAGATAGATTAAATAAGAAGGAATAATATTTTGTTGGGTAGAGTTGAGTTTAGAAGAACCACAATCTATTATAATGTTTAAGCTTTCTGTGCTCTAAGAACAAATTTTCCTCCTTTGAGAGTAATATTGCCCCATTGAGAATGCGTGGTATACTTGAAAGGAAAGGTAATTCAATGACAATTATGATGATAATAACTTTCCTTTATTAAGTGACTCTTTTGTACCAGACACTGTACCATGTGCTTAACAAATGTTATCTGATAATAGTTCTCATAAAAATCATGAGTGTATAATTTCTATTTTTTGAATAAAGAAACTGAGGCAGAGTTGTTACCTTATCTAAAACTGAGTTTCAAAGTATAGATCTCAAGATAATTCTGTGACCTCAAAAATCTCCTTCTACTATCTATTCCTTATAATGATGCTATTCAGATTAGTTGAAAAGTCATACTATTCTGTGGCCAGAGATACATAATTTATTGTGGCACTTAAATTTCAAACATAATGTCTTCTAGGAATGGTTCTGTCCTTCCTGTTTGGCATTCCTTGTAGGTCATCAAATAATTTTTGGTCTGTGAGTGCTTATAGTTTACTGGGAAGAACAATTAGGAAGTGATTATAAGGAAATGTGGAAATAAAAAAGAATAATTCTGGAGAGAATTTTTATAACCACAGAAAACATTATTTTGTTTCTGAAAAATTTAGGCACATTTTCCCTGTATTTTGAGTATCCTAAAGAGCTCTTCATGTATAGTATGCAATTCATCATTTAAAGTTCTATTTTTTTCCTTTCACGTATTTGCCCATTTAAAAAGGTGAAAATAGTATGGTATACGATAAAAATCAAATAGTATAGGCAAATATAAAATGAAAAGTTAGACTTTCTCCAGGTCCAGCTGCTAAACTCTACTCAAAGAGGTCTTCAGTTTTTCCCCTAAATTTTATATACATATGTCACCATATATATATGTATACCTATGGATATCCTTTTTATTTATAAAATTGAGATTACAGTATTCAAATTGTGCCATATTTTGCTTTAGTTGTGCTTTTAAAATCATTGCATTGTGTAGCATTTCATTGTGGCTATTTTGTGATTTGTCTCATTCTGTATTAAAAGATATATAGTTATGTCCAAATATTCACTCTTCCAGGAATCTTGAAGAATGTCCTTAGTACACATAGTTTGGCATCTTTGTGAGTATATTTGTATAGTAAATTATAGCAGTAAACCTCTTAGATGAAAGGGTATGTGTTGTAAATTTTCATAGATTTTGCCAAATTGCCCTTCAAAAAGGGTTTAGGGAAGTACACTGATGCCAAACAGTATGGGAAGGCCCACTGTCACAGCTCTAGATATTCTAAAACTAAAGATTTTTCCAATCTTATAGGTGAAAAATAATGTTTTGTTTTGATTTGCCTATCTTTAATTATAAGGGAGGGTGAGCATATTTTCTGTTTCTTTGCTACTTCCGTGTGTGTGTGTGTGTGTGTGTGTGTGTATTTTAATGAATTGCTAAATTCATATTGTCTATTTTTCTATTGTGAAATTCATGTTTAGCTTTGTTTTATTGATTGTATGAGCTATTTGCAAATGAAAGATCTTAGTTCTTTTTCATCTGTGTGGCTTCCCCCCTCTCAACTTTATCAGTTTCAGTATGGCTTTTACAAGTTTTTATTTGATGTTTAAAACAATTAATTGTATTGAGGCATTTATATAAACAACATGCATGCATTTTAAGTCTACAGTGTGATGAGTTTTGACACTTGAACTTACCCTATAACTATCATTATATTAATAAAAATATAGAATAATTATATCATTCCAGATAGTTTCTTCATACTGTTTGCAGATAATTCTGTCACTTCTGGCCTTAGGAAAGAATTTATTTGCTTTTTGTTACTGCAAGTAAGTTTGTCTTTCATAAAAGTTCTTATGTGGAATCATATAGTGTATACTCTTTTGTGACTAGGATTTTGATCAGCATGAAGCTCAATATTGACTGAAATTTTTGTACCTGTAGTTTATGCCTTTTAGTTGCTGAGTTGTATGTATTTATCTAACACAAGTTGCTTATGTAGTTACTTTTTGCATTAGTTTCCTAGAGCTACTGTAACAAATTATGATAGACAGGGTGGCTTGAAAAAACAGGAATTTATTCTTTCATAGCTCTGGGGGCTAGAAGTCTGAACTCAAGATATTGGGAATGTCATGCTCTATCTGATGGCTCTAGGGAAAAAGTTTTCCTTGCCTATTCTTAGTTTTTGATGGTTGAAGGCAGTCCTTGACATTCTTTTATTTGTAACTGGACATTTCTAAGCTTTGCCTGGCATTCTTCCTTCTTCTCCGTCTCTGTCTCTTTATCTCTTTTCCTCTTTTTATAAAAACACCAGTCATAATTAACTAAACCTACCCTAATCAAGTGTGACTTCATCTTAATTATAACTGCAATGACTGTTTCCAAATAAGGTCGCATTCATAGATACCAGGAATAAGGACTTCAACATATATTTTTGGGGACACAATTCAACCCACAACAGTTCTCTGGTCCTAGAAAAATTATGTCCTTCACATGAGGGAAATGCATTTACCACACTCCAAAATTCCCTAAGTATTAACCATTCCAGAGTCAACTTTAAGTATAAAATATCATCTAAATGTAATCATCTCAAGAAGTTTGAAATTTCATCTTCGATTTCATTTAAGTCAGGAGTGGGTGAGACACTGGGTATAATCTGTTCTGGGCCAAAATTACTCTCCATCCACAGACCTGTCAAACTAGAAAAGAAGTTATCTGCTTCTAAAATGCAGTGGAGCAGGTATAGATAGATACTCCCATTCCCAAAGGGAGAAATTAGAAGGAAAAATGGGGTCAAATCCCCAAGCAGGTCTGAAATCCAGCAGGGCAAATTCCATTAGATTTCAAAGCCTGAGAATAATCCTCTGTGGCTTACTGCTTTGTTCTCTGGGCCCTAGTAGGGAAGTAGCCCCATCTTCTTGGCCCCAGGATGGGGGTGTTGTGCTAGGGCAGTTATTCCATCCACTTTGGCCCTCAGAATCATTCTGTTTATTTCATTCCATCTCTGTCCTTTTCATCTGCTGGAATAAAATTACTGAAAAACTTGCTGGTCTTCTGTGGATGTAATGGGAATTCACATCATTAGGCACAAGAGTACCCTATAGAGTCTTCCTAGATGACTAATTTTTACTCCTGGCTTCTGCTGAGATAGTTGATTGGATCCATAAATCACATGCCTGATCTCTTTAGCAAACAGTTTTCCTGCTACATCCTAGGCTCTGTTTATAGAACATGGTATCTAGATAGGTTGAGAATTTTCCAAATTATTAAGTGCAAAATCCTTTTTGCTTAACAAGTCCTGCCTTGGTTTATCTCTCTCCTCTTGAATTTGACCATAAGCAGCAAGGGAAAACCAGGCCACACCTTCTACATTTTGATTGGAAATCTCGTCAGCTAAATTTCCAAGTTCATCATTCCAAGTTCTGTTTCCGCTACTGAGTAATACAGCACAATTCAGCCAAGTTCTCTGCCAGCTTCAAAATAAGAATACCCTTTACTCCAGTTTTCAATAACATGTTTCTCATTTCTGTCATTTTCAGTAATAAGTTTCTATCATGAATGGCTATTTAATTTTCCCAAGTGCTTTTTTTGGTCTAATGAGGTAGACAGATACATGTTCTCCTATTCTGTTAATATGATGATTACATTGATTGATTTCCAAATGTTAAAAAGCTTTGAGTTCTGGGATAAATCTGCAGGTTGTGGTTGACTTGATTTCCTAATTTTTTTTTGAGAATATTTTCATTTACATTCATGACAGTTATTGCTTTGTAGTTTTCTTATTATGCCTTTGTTTGTTTCTGGTATTAAAGTAATGCTTATCTTACAGCATGAGTTGGGAACTATTTCAAAAGGTTTGTGTAGGATTGGTATTTTTTTTAAATCAAGTTTTGGTAGAAAATTCACCATTTTGGCCTGCAGTTCTTTGTGAAAAGAAATTAACCATAAATTTATTATTTTTTGGAATATATAGGACTATTCAAATTGTATAGTTGTTCTATATCTGATATGGTATTTGAGTCTTTCTTCAAGTTATATATCCATTCCCTGCATCCTGTTTTTCTCCAGTCCATTTACTTACCCCTTCAGCCTACTCTTTTTCAAATTGGGGTCTAATGGGATATAAAGATTAAGAAGGTTTTTAGATTTTTTCTCCTCACCTTTTCTCTCCCATAATGTTGCTCAACAAGCTGAGTTAGGTGCCCTACAAATTCCTAAAATCTGTGTTACTCTTCTCTCGGCTTCTACTTTACAGAGATTATAGCATGAGTTTCTGTACCTTCTTTGTTTAATTTCTGCTATTTTTTTGCCAGTTTTTTAAATTAAAAAGTTATTTTTCATGTTTGTTTTGGTAGTTTCTCTGTGATCTGGTCTCTCTTCTCCAAAAATCTTACAATAAGAATGTTCTGATTTTTTCCCCTTTTTGTATGTTGGCCTTAGTACCTCATATAGATTATAAACTGACAGAGGACAAAGACATCATTTTATGTTTTCCATCTATTCCTCCCCATGACATCAGACACCTAGTAATGATTCAATGACTTGTTGGCTATTGATTGAAGTATAAGTTATAAACTTAAAGATGAATCTTGGCTCATGATCTTTACATTCTACTCCAGCTTTTACAACATCCCCTTCCAAGGTTAAGGTTTTAATGATTTAAAGAGGTGTAAAGACCTACGGTAAACTGACATCATATTTCATTATTTTCTTTTTTATTTCTATTCCTATACTTTTTATCCTTTTTCATCTTAGTTGTTGGAAAATGCAATTTCTTTCCCTATTGATTTGGTCCTTGTACATTTAGCAAGTATTGATTCTCCCCTGAACTGTTTTTGCTTGCATTTCTAAGAGAGTAGAAGCTGAAGAGCTTTATTTCATTTTATTCAAATAAGCACTAACATACTAGTCTACAAAACACAGCTAGAATTTTCCTAGTTCTTTAGTTTGTAATTGCAATTTAACTATTTTTGCCATTGTTAAAGATAGCGTATTTTCCTCTTTCAGTTTTTAAAAATGAGGTTTTTATTTACTAACTGATTGTCTACCAGGATGATTGGTAGCCTAACTTGGTTTTTTGCCATGTGTTAGAAAAATAAAGTAGAATTTCCTGTTTCAAAGTAGATTTTTAAACACATGCATTAATTTAACATATATTCATTGTACCATATAAATAAAACTTAAATTTAGGATTTCATTACTATTTGAATGATCAAAATGGGAAATAAACTTTAGTTTATTTATTTATCTTTTTAAATTTTTTTTATTACATTATGTTAGTCACCATACAGTACATCCCTGGTTTCTGATGCAAGGTTTGATGATTCATTAGTTGTGTATAACACCCAGTGCACCATGCAATATGTGCCCTCCTTACTACCCATCACCAGTCTATCCCATTCCCCCACCCCCCTCCCCTCTGAAGCCCTCAGTTTATAACTTTAGTTTGGACATGGGAGAGAGAAAACCACAATTTAAAGAACAGAATGTAATTTAAATCCATAGTTCTGACGTTTTTGCCTCATATTCTTACTTCTTTTATATAATCGAGTATATTCCCTAATTTCACATTATTGCACTTTTCTCTTTGATCAACTCTTGATGTTTTTTTCCAGAGAAACCTAACAAAGTTAAATTGAAATCCTAGGAAGTAATATCATACCACTATCAGTGTGCTATAATGTTTAGTTAATCTCAGTTATATTCACCATGAGCCTATATTTTTTAGCACTGTTTATTTGTTGCTGGGATACAAAATTTATTTAACATTTGTGGAACTCAGTTACTTCATCTATTGATGAAGGATAACTTAAAACAATAAGTGTAGAAATTGCCAGATGACTTCTCAAATCCCTTCTAATTTATCTGATTCCATTTTTTATGATTATATAAATTATTACATAATTTTTTACTTTGGAAAATAAATATCTAAACTCAGAAGATCTTAAAATGTATAATTCTGAATGCACATATTACATGGCAGAGCTAACAATATTGGAAATATATTGCCAAAATACAGGGAACTTTAGAGAAGTTATATAGCAACTCTCTTGGAGTCCAAGCATGACCAAGTATAACAGGATAATTGTATGTCTTTAACTTTATTATTAAAGATCTAGGAAATATTCTCACAGTTACATTGTAGGACATAGTAATTTTATTGGGTATTTTAAAAACCAAGTCTAAATCTTGTGTGGTAGTACTTGCCAAAGGAGATGGCAAAGAGTAAGTTATGTCTTTCTGAACTCTCCTGGCTTTATGATGACCAGCTCTTCTGAGTCTTCTGTTTTTATAAGTTGCTTTAATGCTGTGTGTTATTTGTGCTTCTGTAGGTGGTAACTGGAAAGTTTCCATAATCACCGGTGACTTTCCAAATTCAGGGACCAGCTCACAGGTTTATATTATACTGTATGGACAACATAGAAGTTCAGCTCCTATATATCTTTATGGAACAGATGGATCTCAATTTCAGAATGGCCATGAAGACATATTTACTGTAAGTAATAAAACTGAGTGAAACCTGTTAATATAAGTGATACAGGTAGTTGGTACTTTGGAATGAATGCAATCTATCAAATTGGTGCTTTCCGTTATAACACCCACCACGTGTCCTGTAGAAGATCAATCAAAAGTAATTCGGCAGTTTTTGTTCATCCAGATTATACACAAGTAAAACTGCAATATGGTAAGAGACAATAGCTGGAGAGAAATACTAGATGGCCACCTTCTGTTGTTTCTGTACTTGTGGCTGTCAGGAGCAAGGGCTTATGCCTTTTTGGCTGGGGCTCAAACAGATCAGGGTCAAAGTCAAAGTTGCAAAGGAAAAAGTACAATTATCAAATAAAGGAGAGCAATGAAGTCATAATTAAATTATTTGTTCATTACTAGACACACTGAGATCAAGATAAGGGAGAAACAGAGGCAGCAGGGGAGACCAGTATCAGACCAGTTGTTAAACTAAAGTCAGAAAGATTAGCAACCAAAGAAAAGATTTGAAATGAGTCAAGCACTTTGCACTTTATAGGTATTTAATAATATCTGTTGAATGAATGATTGGATGCATAGAGAGATTATTTTAGACTGGGTAGAAATAGAGAATAAAATCACAAGCAGAAAAGAGTATCCTTAGGTATCTCAAATCATTATAGAATACTCATTTCCATGTGGTCCTGGGTGTTTGGTTTACTACAATCTGTGTACTCAGGTGACAGATGTCACGGGAGAGGCTGAATCATTTGGAACCAAACTAATAGTTTAGTTTGAACTATCCTTTCCATAGTTTCTATAGAGTCAATATTTAAAGAAACTCTTTCTTGTGTTGAAAGGCACTACAAGTAAAAAATGAAGATTTTATTATTATTTCGCATGTGTAAGAAATAGTTTTAGAAGTGACTACACCAAAAGAGTCTAAGTTGTTTCTGTTGTTGTTCTGCTATTATATTATTTCATGTGTACTTTTAAATCAAGTTATACATATGGTGTATTCAGGTAAATTATTCCGAATTCTGTAGTAACAAAGGAACACCTTTAACTCTTCATTCCTGTTTTCTTCTCCACAGGAAACCATTTTCATAGTTTGATGCTTCTTTCTTTCTCAGCACTGCCACCTACATTTCAGCTCTTTCTGTTGTCTTGTTCTTTCTTTCTTTCTTCTTTCTTTCTTTTTCTTTCTTTCTTTCTTTCTTTCTTTCTTTCTTTCTTTCTTTCTTTCTTTCTTTCTTTCTTTCTTTCTTTCTTGATTTTATTTATTTATTTGACAGAGATAGAGACAGCCAGCAAGAGAGGGAACACAAGCAGGGGGAGTGGGAGAGGAAGAAACAGGCTCCCAGAGGAGGAGCCTGATGTGGGGTTCGATCCCAGAACGCTGGGATCACGCCGTGAGGCAGACGCTTAACGACGGAGCCGCCCAGGCGCCCCTTGTTCTTTCTTTCTTGAGCCCTAGGACCTATACATTTGCATCTTGTTTGAAGAAGTGATGGCTTCTTTAAGTTTAGTAACTTGTTGATTTTGATCATAGTTTTCACTCATTCTGATGAATTGGTTTCTTGTAAGTATTCTTAGGTTCTTTTGCTTTTCCTTCTTTCCTTTTTCCTTATAGTTTTGTTGAATAGATATTTTCTCTTTCATTGTGGTAAAATCCAGAAAATAAAATTTACCATTTTAACCATTTAAAAGCTTGTCATTTAGTGGGAGGTAGTATATTCACAATGTTGTTCAACCACTACCTAGTTCCAGAACATTTTAGTTACTCCAAAAGGAAACCTCATAATACAGCCTCTTCATTTCCTTTCCCCCAGCCCCTAGCAACCTCTTATCTACTTTCTGATTTTAAGGATTTGCCAATTCTGGATATTTCATGTAAATAGAATCATATATGGCCTTTTGTGTCTGTCCTCTTTCACTTAGCGTAATGTTTTCAGTGTTCATCCACGTTATAGCATGTATTAGTACTTCTTTCCTTTTTATGGCTGAGTAATATTTAATTGTATGGAAACACCACATTTTGTTTATGAATTCATCTGTTGTTGGATATTTGGGTTGTTTCTACCCTTTGGCTGTTGTGAATAGTGCTGCTATGAACATTTGTGTGTAAGTAATTTTTTATTTAACACCCGTTTTCATTTCTTTTGAGTATATATGTACTTAAAAGTGGAAATTCTGGGTCATATGGTAATTCTATGTTTAGTGTTTTGAGGAACAGCCAAACTGTTTTTCACAGTGGCTCTATTATTTTATATTTCACCAGCAAAGTATGAGTGTTTCATTCTCCACATTCTCACTAACATTGTCGATTAGAAAAATTCTAGTTAAACCTCATGGGTAGGTGTGAAGTGGGATCTCATTTTCATTTTGATTTACATCTTCATAATTAATGATATTGAGTATCACTTTATGTACTGTATGCTATTCGTATATCTTTGGAAAAATATCTATTCAAATGCTTAATCCATTTTTAATGAGGTTGTTTTTCTTTTGTTGTTGAGTTGTAAGAGTTCTTTATATATTCTGAATACTAGACCCTCATCAAAAATAAGATTTGCAAATATTTTCTCTTATATTGTAGGTTGTCTTTTCACTCTTTTGGTAGTCTCCTTTGATGCTTAAGAATTTTAATTTTTAATAAATTTTTTAATTTAAATTCAATTTAGTTAACACATAATGTTTTATTAGTTTCCAGGGTAGAATTTAGTGATTCATCAGTTGCGTGTAACGCCCAGTGCTCATTACATCAAGTGCCCTCTTTATTTATTTTATTTTATTTAAAAAAATTTTTTTATTATGTTTCAAGTGCCCTCTTTAATGTCCATTACCCAAGAACCTCATCCCTCCACCCAAATCCCCTCCAGCAACCCTCAGTTAGTTCCTTGTAGTTAAGAGTCTCTTATGGTTTACCTCCCTCTCTGTTTTTATTTTTCCTTCCCTTCTCTATGTTCATCTGTTTCATTTCTTAAATTCCACATATGAGTGAAATCATATGGTATTTGTATTTCTCTGACTGACTGATTTCACTTGGCATAATACCCTCTAGTCCCATCCATGTCATTGTAAATTGATTTCTGCTCTAATCTTTATTATTTCTCTTCTCCTGCTGGGTTTAGGCTTTATTTTCTATTCTTTCTCCAGCTCCTTTAGGTAAAAGGTTAGTTTGTATATTTGAGACTTCTCTTGCTTCTTGAGCAAGGCCTGTATTGCTATATACTTCCCTCCTAGGATTGCCTTTGCTACATCCCAAAGGTTTTGAACTCTCATGTTTTCATTTTCATTTGCTTCCATGTATTTTTAAAATTATTTTTAAATTTCCTGGTTGACCCATTCATTCTTCAGTAGGATGTTCTTTAACCTCTATGTATTTGTGGTCTTTCCAAAATTTTTTTTGTGGTTAACTTGAAATTTCATAACATTGTGGTCTGAAAATATGTGTGGTATGATTTCAATCTTTTTTTACTGGTTGAGTCCCGATTTGTGACCCCGAATGTGATCTGTTATGGAGAATGTTCCATGTGTACTTAAGAAGAACGTGTATTCTGCTGCTTTAGGATGAAATGCTCTGAATATATCTGTGAAGTCCATCTGTTCCAGGGTGTCATTGAAAGCTTTTGTTTCCTTGTTGATCTTCTGCTTAGAGGATCTGTCCATTGCTGTGTGTGGGGTGTTACTATCTTTACTGTTATTGTATTATTATCAATGAGTTTCTTTAATTTTGTTATTAATTGATTTATATATTAGGTGCTCCCAAGTTAGGGGCATAAATATTTACAGTTGTTAGATCTTCTTGTTGGATAGACCCCTTTAACATGACATAGTGTTCTTCTTCATCTCTTATTACAGTCTTTGGTTTAAAATAAAGTTTGTCTGATACAAGGATGGCTACCCCAGCTTTCTTTTGATATCCATCACTATGATAAATAGTTCTCCACCCTCTTACTTTTAATCTGAAGGTGTTTTGGGGTCTAAAATCACCTTTAAGCAGTATATTTGATGGGTCTTTTTTCTTTTATCCATTTTGATAGCCTATGTCTTTTGATTTGGGCTTGATTCCATTTACATTCAGAGTAATTATAGAAAGATATGAATTTAGTGCCATTGTATTACCTGTAAAGTCACAGTTTATGTAGATCGTGTCTGTTTCTTTCTAGTCGGTGTTAGTTTTGATCTCTCTCTCTCTGCTCAAAGGGTCCCCTTTAATATTTCTTGCAGGGCTGATTTAGTATTCATGAATTCCTTTAGTTTTTGTCTTGGAAGCTCTTTTTCTTTCCTTCTATTCCGAATGATAGCCTTGCTGGTTAAAGTATTTTTGGCTGCATATTTACCCCATTTACCATGTCGAATATATCATGTCAGTCCTACTGGCTTGCCAGGTCTCTGTGGACAGGTCTGCTGCTAGTCTTATGTGTCTACCATTGTAGATTAAAGACCTCTTGTCCCAAAGTACTTTCAGGATTTTCTCTTTATCTTTGAAATTTGCAAGCTTCACTATTATGTGTTGAGGTGACCTTTTTTGTTGATTTTTGAGGGGAGTTCTCTGTGCCTCTTGGACTTGAATGTCTGTTTCCTCCCCCAGATTAGGGAAATTCTCAGCTGTAATTTGTTCAAATAAGCCTTCTGCCCTCTTTTCCAGCTCTTCCTCTTCTGGGACTCCTATAATATAGATATTATTTCCCTTTATGGAATCGCTGAGTTCTCTAAGTCTACCTTCATAATCTAATAGTTTTTTTCCCCTCTTTTTTTCAGCTTTATTATTTTCCATAATTTTATCTTCTGTATCACTGATTTGCTCTTCTCCTTTGTTCATCCTCATTTTTATGGCCTCCACTTGGGACTGCATCTTGGTTATAGCATTTTTAATTTTGGCCTGACTAGATTTTAGTTCTTTTATCTCTACAGGAAGGGATTCTCTAGTATCTTCTATGCCTTTTTTCATGCCCAGCTAGCACATTAAAATTGTTGTTTTAGGGGCGCCTGGGTGGTGCAGTCATTAAGCGTCTGCCTCCGGCTCAGGGCATGATCCCAGTGGTCTGGGATCGAGCCCCACGTCAGGCTCCTCCCCTAGGAGCCTGCTACTTCCTCTCCCACTCCCTCTGCTTGTGTTCCCTCTCTCGCTGGCTGTCTCTCTCTGTCAAATAAATAAATAAAATCTTTAAAAAAATTGTTGCCTTAAATTCTAGTTCAGACATCTTGTATCCATATTGACTAAATCCCTGGCTACAGGTACTATCTCCTGTTCTTTCTTTTGGGATGAATTTCTCTGTCTTGTCATTTTTTTCCAGAAAAAAAAGTGGGGGAGAAAAAAGAAAAAAGAAAAAGCAAAACAAAAACAACAATCACAACAGTAACAGAAAACTTCAGGAAGTGTTTCTGGTGTATGCTGTATACATTCTGCTGTTGTTTTGTCTGCTCATTCCCACTGGTCTGTCTTCTACAGAGTTCATCCTTGCTTATAGTGGGAGTGTTTGGACCTTTAACTAGGTGTGCTTTGATTTGTTTGCTAAGATAAGCCTGGAAAAGAATAAAGAAGAAAAGAAGGAAAAAAAAGTAAGGAAAGAAGAAAAGAAAAAAGAAAGGAAGAAAGGAAGAAAGAAAGAAGCCAAGAAAGAAAGAAGCCTGATCTTAAAAATAAGAGAGAGAAATCAGCCAACAAACAAATGAACAAAAAATTACAAGCCCGATACCAAATACATACATACATATATATATGTGAATGATTAAAAAATAAAAAAATAAGAAATAGAAAAATTAAAAATCAAAAATTAAAAAAATTAAGGGGAAAAAAAAAGGAAATAAGCCAGGTCCTATTTCCATAAGAAGCTGATGTCTTGGGCCACTTTTTAATTACTAGACTTGATACATGTGGGGGGGTCTACATTCGTCCTCTGAGTGAGAGGCCTGCTGGGCTAGCTCACAAACCGATTTGCCCTTGTAAAATGACCCTGCCAGGCACAGGGGGTGGGGTTTGATGTAGCGTTCTCCAGCTTCCACTGGAGGCAATGTGTTTCTGAAGTCCTCCTGTGTTGGTGGGTGGGGGGAGGGAGGGGTGGTGGAGGAGGAATATGGCATCGCCCCACCCTCTGGTCCCTGGGTACAGGAATTCCTGGTCACCACTGTTCAGGAGGAAAAGTGAACAATCTGTGTCTCGGGCTTTAGTCACTTCCCTGCCTTTAACCTGTCTGTTTCCTGACCATTGGTGCACCTGGCACCACAGATCTCCTGTATTTTATCTGTGGCCCGTGTCTCAGATTAAAAACTCCCAAGTTTTACAGGGTTTTGCAAGATGTGGACCCCTGCCCCTCTCCCAGAGGAAAGTGTCATAGTGTGCCCAGCACTGCCTTGTCCCAGAAGAGCAGTTGCATAGTGCGCACAAGGTGGCTAGAGTTTATTGTGACGCACATGGAAAAGCTGCAACCAGGTTCTGCCACCTGCGTGACTCAGTCCGTGACTCTGTTCTGTCCCAGAAAAGCAGTTGCACAGAAGCTTGAATCCATTGTTGCAGACAGTTAAAAGCAGTGGCCAGGTTATTTGCAGTCTGCCCGTGTCTCCGTTTTCTGCTCAGTTCTGTCCCAGAAAAGCAGCCACTCTGCATGCGCTTGGTGGTTTAAGCTTATTGTGGCTTACAGTGAAAAGCTGCTACAAGGTTATCTGCCCTCTGTGCACACCTCTGTCTCTGCCGTTGAACACTGCTCAATGGCTTCCAGCTGGCCTTTTGTCCGTGGAGAGGCAAAATATGCTCTTCCAAATGTACTCAGGGAAGGGGAGTGATCTCTCCCAGTGTGACCCAGGGGACCTCTTCACTGAAGCTTATTCTGTGATCTCTACCTGCTCTCCTCTTTCCTGCTCTCTCCCTCTCCCTCACTTTGCTCTGTGAAAAGGGTTCCCTCCCCTTCGTGGCTCCATGACTTTCCTCTCCCCCAGTTTACGCCTTGGAAACTTGGATCTGCCATGCTGTCTCCTTCCAACTGTGCAGATTGTTTTCTTAATCCTCAGATCCTATTTATAATTTTTCAAAATAGTTGGATGTTGATCTGTCTGTGTTCAAGGCATGAGGCAAGCTCAGGGCCCCTCTACTACTCCACCATCTTAAATCCTCCCTCTATACCACCTCTTCTTTATCCATTCATCTATTGATGGACACTTGGGCTACTTCCATGTCTTGACTATTGTAAATAATGTTGCTGTAAATGTAGGGGTGCATATATCTTTTCAAATTAATGTTTTGGTATTCTTTGGGTAAACACCCAGTAGTAGAATTGCTGTATTGTATGATAATTCTATTTTTAAATTTTTAAAAGATTTTATTTATTTGAGATAGATTGGAAGAGCACAGAGGGAGAATGAGAGGGAGAAGCTGACTCCCCACTGAGCAGAGAGCCTTATGCAGGGCTTGATCCCAGGACCCTGAGCTGAAGGCAGATGCTTAACTGATGGAGCCACCCAGGCACTGCTCTGTTTTTAATTTTGAGGAACCTTCATCCTGTTTTCTATAGTGGCTGTCCCAATTTATGTTCCCATCAACAGTGCGTGAAGGTTTCTTATCCTTGTCAAAACTCGTTATTTGTGTTTTTCATTTTAGCCATTCTGATAGGTGTAAAGTGATATTGTGATTTTAATTTACAATTCCATGATGATTAGTGATGTTGAGGACTTTTTTATGTGTCTGTTGGCCATCATTATGTTTTCTTTGGAAAATGTCTATTCAGGTCTTCTGACCATTTTAAAATAAGATTATTTGTTTTTTTTTTTTTTGGTGTTGAGTTGTGTAAGTTCTTTATATATTTTGAATATTAACATTATCATATATGTTATTTGTAAATATCTTCTCCCATTCAGTAGGCTTCCTTTTTGTTTTGTTGATAGTTTACTTTGCTGTGCAGAACGTTTTTATTATGGTCTAATTCTAATAGTTTATTTTTGCATTTGTTTCCCTTGTCTGAGAAGAGCTATCTAGAAGAATTTTCCTATGGCCAATGGCAGAGAAATTACTCCCTGTATTTTCTTTGAGGAGTTTTGTGGTTTCAGGTTTCACATATAGGTTCCTAATCCATATTTATTTATTTGATAGAGAGAGAGACAGCCAGCGAGAGAGGGAACACAAGCAGAGGAGGTGGGAGAGGAAGAAGCAGGCTCCCAGCAGAGCAGGGAGCCTGATGTGGTGCTTGATCCCAGGACTCTGGGATCACGCCCTGAGCCGAAGGCAGACGCTTAACGACTGAGCCACACAGGCGCCCCAGCTTCCTAATCCATTTTGAGTTTATTTTTGTGTATGGTGGAAGAAAGCAGTCTAATTTCATACTTTTGAATGTAGCCATCCATTTTCCCCAACACCATTTGTTTAAGAGACTGTCTTTCTTCATTTTATATTCTTGCTTCCTTTTCTGTAGATTAATTGACATATAATTCTGGCTTTATTTCTGGGCTGTCTCTTCTGTTTTGTTGATCTTTGTGTATATTTTTTTGTGCCAGTACCACGCTGCTTTGATTACCACAGCTTTGTAATTTGTCTTAGAATCTGGGATTGAGATTCCAGCTTTGTTCTTTCTCAAGACTGCTTTGGCTATTCACAGTCTTTTGTTCCAAACAAATTTTAGTATTATTGTAGTTTGGGAGAAAAATGTTGTTGGTTACCCAAAAACAGGGTCTGTTGGTTGCAGCATTAAGTTCACTTACATTTAAAGTAATCACCAATAGGTATGTACTTACTGTCATTTTGCCCATTGTTTCCTTGTTGTTTTTGTAGTTTTTCTGTGTTCCGTTTTTCTTTTCTTGCTCTCTTTCCTTGTGTTTTGATGACTTTCTTTAGTGCTGTATTTGGATTCCTTTCTATTTATTTTTTTGTGTGTCTACTATGGGTTTTTGTTTGTAGTTACTATGAAGTTTATATGTAACATCCTAGGTATATAGTTGTCTATTTAAGTTGATGTTTATGTAAGTTCAAACATTTTCTTAAAGCACTATATTCTCCCCACTGCCTTACTATTATTATAGATATATAGTTGTGGGTATATATAATTGATTTTTACTACTTTTTTCTTTTAACCTATATAGTGGCTTTATAAGTGGTTGATCTAGTACCTTTATTATATGTTTGCTTTTCTTTTCTGCTTAAAGAAGTCCCTTTAACCCTTCTTGTAAGACTGGTTTAGTGGTGAAGACTTGTAAGACTGGTTTAGAGGTGACTCCCTTACCTTTTGTTTATCTGGGAAACTCTTATTTCTCTTTCAATTCTGAATGATAACCTTGCTAGGTAGAGTATTCTTGATTGTAGGGCTTTTCTTTTCAGCACTTTGAATATATCAGTTCACTCCCTTATGGCCTAAAATGTGTCTAGTAAAAATTCAGCTGATAGTCCTATGGGGGTTCCCTTGTTATGTTACTAGTTTCTTTTCTCTTGCTGCTTTTAAGATTCTCTCTTTATCTTTAATTTTTGACATTTTAATTATTATGTATCTTGGTGTGGACCTCTTTGTGTTCATCTTGGGGCTCCCTGTATCTCCTGGACCTGGGTGTCTGTTTCCTTCCTCAGATTCAGCTGTTATTTCTTCAAATAAGTCATCTGCCCTTTTCTCTTTCTTTTTCTAAGACATCTGTAGTGCAAATGTTAGTACACTTGATGTTTTCCCAGAGGTCCCTTAAAATATCCTCCTTTCTTTCTTTCTTTCTTTTTTCTTTCTTTCTTTCTTTCTTTCTTTCTTTCTTTCTTTCTTTCTTTCTTTCTTCTTTTCTTTCTTTTTCTTCTCTTTTTTATTATGTTTGGTTAGCCAAAATATAATACATCATTAGTTTTTGATAGTGTTCAGTGATTCATTAGTTGTGTATAACACCCAGTGCTCATCACAACAGGTGCCCTCCTTAATACCCATCACCCAGTTACCCCATTCCCACATCTCCCTCCCTTCTGTAACCCTCAGTTTGGTTTCTGGAGTCCAGAGTCTTTCATGGTTTGTTTGTCTCCCTCTCTGATTTCTTCCCATTCAGTCTTCCCTTCCTTCCCCTGTGGTCCTCTTCACTATTCCTTATGTTCCACAGATGAGTGAAACCATATGATAATTGTCTTTCTCTGCTTGACTTATTTCACTTTGCATACTCTCCAGATCCACCCATGTCGATGCAAATGGTAGGTCTTCATCTTTTAAAAAATTATTTTTTTCTTTCTGTTGTTCAGCTTGGGTGATTTCTACTATCCTGTCTTTCAGGTCACTGATTTGTTCTTCTGCATCATCTAATCTGCTTTTGATTCCCTCTAGTGCATTTTTTAATTTCAGTTATTTATTCTTTAGCTCTGATTGGTTCCTTTCTAAATTTTCTGTCTTATTATAGAAGTTCTCACTATGTTAATCCATTTTTCTCCTGAGTTCAGTGAGCATCTTTATGACTATTACTTGGAACTCTTTCTCAGGTAGATTGCTTATTTCAGTTTTGTTTTGCTCCTTTTCTGAGGTTTTATCTTGTTATTTCATATGTAACATATTCCTCCATCACCTCCTTTTGCCTGACTCTGTTTCTATATATTAGGTACATGAGCTATGTCTCCTGGTCTTGAAGGAGTAGCCTTATGTAGAAGGTGTCCTGTGGGGCTTAGAAGTTCAATACCCCCTGTTTACCAGAAATAGGTGCTCCAAGGGTATCTCCCGCATGTGCTGTGTGTACCCTTTTGCACAGCTGGGACATGACTGCTGTGGGCACACTGGTGGGTTGTACTGGCCTTTGGCATGGGTGGCTGAGAGGCCTGGAAACAGCTGCTGTGAGCATACTGGTCAGTGGGATCCACTTTGTGGGGGTTATGGTCCTAGCTGAGGCTACCTGTCAGGGGAGGTGAGGCAAAAGGCTCTTTGGAAGGGCATCTGCCAGGGGTTGCAGTTTGAGTGTGGTGGGTCTGCAGGAGAATGCCAGGGAGGGTGAGTAGTGCTAGTAAGGTAGATGGATAGTGTTAGAAATGGTGCCCATCAGGCCTGGATCTGCTAGTAGAAGAAGTATAAGAAAAATAGCACCAATCAGTGGTGCTGTTTCTGGAGAATGTTCCTACAGATCCCTACCTCTGTGGCACAGGCTCTAAAATTAGTCAATAAATATCTTTTACTTATGGTCCAGGCACTTTTTATCTGCTGCCTTTGTGCTGGGTCTTAGAGTAAGTGAGATTGGGCATCAGTATTTTAAGAGCAGAGTCTTGGTTTCTCCAGATTTCCCAGAGTTAAGCCCTATTGATATTCAAAGCTGAACATTATAGGGGCTTGTTTTCCTGGTGCAGGTCCCCAGGGCAGGGGTGCCTGATGTGGGGCTTGATCCTCTTATTCCTCAGGGATGACTTCCATGTTTGTGATTTCCTTCCCATATGTAGGTCCCCACCAGGGATGTGGGTTGGCTAGACTGTCTCTGCCACTTCTATCCATCTTGATGTGGCTTTTTCTTTATGTATTTGGTTGTGGGAGAGCTGTTCTACTAGTCTTCAGGTCATTCTCAGAGTTGTTTTGGTGTGACCATGGGAGGAGGTGAGCTCAGGATCTTACTAGTCTGCTGTCTTGATTTTATCTCTATTTCCATACTAAAGGCTGCTGCTTGAGGGTCTGGTTTCCAATCAGTCTGAAAGTAGGTGCCAATTGAGATCCCTCCCTTTGGAGGACTGACAGTTCTTGGGACAGCCTCAACAACTGGAACCTATAAAGAATAAGTCAGGCTGCTTACACAGTCAGGTCCAAGAGACAACCAAGTACTAGGACAAGGTTGAATGATAAGGTTCAGTTCCTATACAAGGGCATTCTCTCAAGATTGGAATAGGTGGCTGTTTTACTTTATATATAGAAATAAACATAGAGAATCAAGTAAAATGAAGAAACAGAGGAAAAGATTTTAAAAGAAAGAACAAAACAACTTGCTACATATAAAGGAACCTCCATAGGATTATCAGTGGATTTGTCAGCAAAAATATTGCTGGCTAGAAGGGAGTGGCATGATATATTCAAAGTGCTAAAGGGAAAAAGCTTGCAACCAAGAATGTGAACTAGAAGATTATCTTTTAGACTTGAAGAGAGATACAGAGTTTTCCAGATAAGCTAAAACTAAAGAGTTCGTCTTCACTAAACTGGCCTCATAAGAAATGTTAAAGGGACTTCTTTAAGCTGAAAGGAAAGGGTGATCATTAGTAAGAAGAAAACATCTGAAAGTAAAAAATGTCTCTGGTTAAAGTAAATCTATAGTAAATGTAGTGGCTTAAGTACTTACAAAGCTAGTAAAAAGATCAAGAGACAAAAGCAGTAAAAATTACTATAACTATAATAATTATTTAAGGGACACACAAAAAAAGATGTGAAATGTGACATCAAAAACATAAAACTTGGAAAGGGGAGTAAAAATGTAGTTTTAGAATGTATTTAAACTTAAACTGCTATCAACTTAAAATAGACTTTTATATATACAGGCTGTTATATGTGAGCCCCATGGTAACCACAAAGCAAAAATCTATCGTAAATACACAAAAGATAATAAGAAAAGAAATTAAGCATAACATTAAAGAAAGTCATCATACCACAAGGGAAGTGATCTAGAGAAGAAAGGAACAGAGAGGAACTATGGAAATAGCTAGAAAACAGTGAACAAAATGGCAGTAATTCATACCTATCAATAATTACTTTAAATGGAAATGGACTAAATGCTCCAATTGAAAAACATAGGATGGCTGAATGGATAAAAATCAAGACCGTTCTATATGCTGTCTACAAGGGACTCACTTCAGATCTAAACACGCACAGACTAAAAGTGAAGTAATAGAAAAAGATATTTCATACAAATAAAAACCAAAAGAAAGCTGGGATAGCTATACTATCAGACAAAATAGACTTTAAACAAAGACTATAATAAAAGACAGAGATGAGCATTATATAATGATAAAGGGGTCAATCCCAGAAGAAGATATAACATTTGTAAATATTCATGGACCCAACACATGAGCACCTAAATATATAAAGCAAATACTAATAGACCTAAAGGGAGAAATTGATGGCAGTATAATAATAGTAGGTGCCTTTAATTTCCTGCTTATGTCAATGTTTAGATCTTTTAGACAAAAAATTAATAAGGAAATATTGGCCTTAAATGACACAGTAGACCAGATGGACTTAATAGATAAATACAGATTATTTCATCCTAATGCAGCAGAATACACATTCTTCTCAAGTGCACATGGAATATTCTGCAGGATAGAATATTCTGCAGAATAGGGCGCCTGAGTGCCTCAGTTGGTTAAGCATTTGCCTTCAGCTCAGGTCATGATCCTGGAGTCCTGGGATCGAACCCCACATCAGCTCCCTGCTCAGCAGGGGGTCTGCTTCTCCCGTTGCCCCTCACACTGCTCTTATGCTCTCTCTCTCTCAAATAAATAAATAAACTCTTTTTAAAAAAGAATATTCTGCAGGATAGGAATAGTCTTCAGGCCACCAAACAGGTCTCAATGAATCTAAGAAGATTAAAATCATATCAAGCATCTTCACTTACCACAATAATATGAAATCAGAAATCAACTAGAAGATAAAAATCTGGAAAAATCACAAATATGTGGAGATTAAATAACAAGCTAGTGAATAAGGAATGGGTCAGTGAAAGGAGAAATAAAGAAAAATATCTTGGGACAAATGTAAATGGATATACAACATACCAAAATCTATGGTAAGAGCAGTAGCTGTTCTAATAGGTAAATTTATAGCAATACAGGTCTATCTTAAGAAACAAGAAAAATCTCAAATAAACAATTTAACTTTACACCTAAAGAAACTAGAAAAAGAAGAATAAAGTCCAAACTTAGTAGAAGGAAGGAAATAAAGATCAGAGGCAAAATGTATGAAATAGAGATTAAATATACAATAGAAAAGATCAGTGAAACCAAGAGCTGGTTCTTTGACAAGATAAAATTAAAAAACATTGGTGAGACACACTGAGAAAAAGAGAGATGGCTCAAATAAAATCAGAAATGAGAGAGGAAAAGTTAAAACTGATATAAAAAGAAAAAAGAAAAGAAAAGAAAAAGGATCACCAGAGATTACTGTGGACAATAATACACCAATAAATTGGACAGCCTATAAGAAATGGATAAATTTCTAGAAATATACAACCTTCTAAGACTGAGTCATGAAGAAATAGATAATCTGAATAGACTGATTATTGGTAGGAGATTGAATCAGTAATCAAAAACTCCCAGCAAACAGAAGTCCAGTAATAGATGACTTCATAGGTGGATTCTACCAAGCACTTAAAGGAGAATTAACGCATGTCCTTCTCAAAATATTCCAAAAAATTGAAGAACAAGAGTTGCTTCCAAACTTATTTTTCAAGGTCAGCATTACCCTGATACCAAAACCAGATCAAGGAACCACACACACACAAAAAAAGAAAATTACAGGCCAGTATCATTGATGAATATTGATGCAAAAATCCTTAACAAAATATTAGCAAAACAAATTGAATAATACATTAAAATGATCATGCAACATGATCACGTGGGATTTATTCCAGGGATACAAGGGTGTTTCAACATCTGTAAATTAATCAACATGATATACCACATTAACAAAATGAAGGATGAAAATCATGTTCATCTCAATAGACACAGAATTTTTTTGACAAAGTTCAACAGTCATTTATCATAAAAACTCAACAAAGTGGTTATAGAGGGGATATACCTCAACATAATAAAGGCCATATAGGACAAATCCATAGCTAACATCATACTCAGTGGTGAAAAGCTGAAATCTTTTCCTTTAAGATCAGGAATAAGATGATAATGTCCGTTCTTTCTTGTCATTTTTATTCAACATAGTATTAGAAGTCCTAGCCAGGGCAATTAGGCAAGACAAAGATATAAAAGTCACTTAAATTGTAAAGGAAAAAGTAAAACTGTCACTATTTGTGGATTACATGTTTTCATATATAGTAAACCCCTAAGAATCCACCAAAAAATTGTTAGAACTAATAACAAATTCAGTAAAGTTTCAGAGTACAAAACCAATATACGAAAATCTGTTGTGTTTTTATACATTGACAGTGAACTATAAGAAAGAGACACTAAGAAAACAATCCCAGTTACAATTGTATCAGGAAGAATAAAATACCTAGGAATAAATTTAATCAAGGAGGTGAAATTCCTGTACACTGAAAACTAGAAGAGAGTGATGAAAAATATTGAAGACATAAATAAATAGGAAGATACTCCATGCTTATGGATTAGAAGAATTAATATTGTTAAAATGTCCATATTAGCTAAAGCAATCTATGTATTAAATGCTTCCTTCTGAAAATTTATGGCATTTTTCACAGAAATAGATCAATCCTATAATTTGTATGAAACCACAAAGATCCCAAGTTGCCAAACCAATTCTGAGAAAGAACAAATTTGGAGGTATCACAATCCCAGATTTGAGTATACACTACAATAGCACCAAAAATCATACCTTATCTCGGAATTAATTTAACCAGAGAGGTAAAGGATCTATATTCTAGAAACTACAAATCACTCTTGAAAGACATGAAGAAGACACAAAAAATGGAAAAATATTCCATGCTATGGATCGGAAGAATAAACATAGTTAAAATGTCTATGCTACCCAGAGCAATCTACACTTTCAATGCCATCCCGATCAAAATACCAATGGCATTTTTCAAAGAACTGGAACAAACAGCCCTTAAATTTCTGTGGAACTGGAAAAGGCCCCGACTTGCCAAGAAATTGTTGAAAAGGAAACACAAAGTTGGGGCATCACGTTGCTGGATTTCAAGCTATACTACAAAGCTGTGATCACCAAGACAGCATGGTACTGCCACAAAAACAGACACATAGACCAATGGAACAGAATAGAGAACCCCAAAATGGACCCTTGGCTCTATGGTCAACTAATCTTTGACAAAGCAGGAAAAACATCTGGTGGAAAAAAGACAGTCTCTTCAATAAATGGTGCTGGGAAAATTGGACAGCTACATGCAAAAGAATGAAACTTGACCACTCTCTCACACCATACACAAAAATAAACTCCGAATGGATGAAAGGCCTCGATGTGAGACAGGATATGACGCCTGTTTTATGTCAGTAATATTTGATATTCCAAAAAAATATCAATTAAGTCCAATAATCATTTGGTTATTTAATTTATTTCAAGGACTATCATAAAGTTTTGGAGGTTCATTCTGAAAATGCGGAAATATTTCACACCATGGTGCACACTATTATGAATCCACCAAAGTTCAACACGGAAGATAAAATTTTTGTTGTACTCATACAAAAGCATATGTGGTAGAACACAGTGTCATGATTCAACACAGTATTCCTACTAAATGAAGGAACTTTGGAGCAGATATGTTCTAGGAATTGGTTCTGGTGTTCACATAGCTCATAACTGCATGCATGGCTAACAGACACATGAAAAAATGTTCAACATCACTAGCCATCAGGGAAATTCAAATCAAAACCACATGGAGACCAACATTCTAACCTTATGCCAGTTAGAATGGTAAAAATTGACAAGGCAAGAAACAACAAATGTTGGAGAGGTTTTGGAGAAAGGGGGGATCCCTCTTACATTCTTGGTGGGAATGCAAGTTGGTATAGCCACTTTGGGAAACAGTGTGGAGGTTGCTCAAAAGGTTAAAAATAGAGCTACCCTATGACCCAGCAATGCACTACTGGGTATTTACCACAAAGATACAGACATAGTGAAGAGAAGGGCCATATGCACCCCAATGTTCATAGCAGCATTGTCCACAATAACTAAACTGTGGAAGGAGCTGAGATGCCCTTCTACAGATGAATGGATAAAGAAGATGTGGTCCATATATACAATAGAATATTACTCAGCCAGCAGAAAGAATGATTACCCAACATTTGCAGCAACATGGATGGGACTGGAGGAGATTATGCTTAGTGAAATAAGCCAAGCAGAGAAAGACAATTATCATATGGTTTCACTCATTTGTGGAACATAAGGAATAGCAGGGAGATCGGTAGGAGAAGGAAGGGATGAATGGGGGGGTAAACAGAGGGGGAATGAAGCATGAGAGACTGACTCTGGGAAACAAACTGAGGGCTTCAGAGGGGAGAGGAGTGGGGCATTGGGATAGACTGGTGATGGATATTAAGGAGGGCACATATTGTGATGAGCACTGGGTATTATATGCAAATAATGAATCATGGAGCACTACATCAAAAACTAAGGATGTACTGTATGGTGACTAACATAACATAAATTATTATAAAAAATGAATATACACTACACACCTCTAGTAATCAAAACAGTATGGTATCAACATAAAACAGACACATAGATCAATGGAACAGAATAGAGAACTTATAAAGAAACCCATGCATATATAGTCAATTCATGATAAATGGAGGCAAGAATATACAACAAATAAATGGTGTTGGGGAAACTGGACAGCCACATGCAAAATAATGGAACTGGACCACCATGTTACACCATACACAAAAATTAGCTCAAAATCAATTAAAGTCTTGAATGTAGTATCTGCAACTGTAAAACTCCTGAAGAAAACATAGGTGGTAGCCTTTTTGACATTAATCTTGGCTGACTCCAAAGGCAAGGGCAAGAAAAGCAAAAATAAACAAGCGGTAGTACATCAAACTAAAATCTTCTGTAGGAAGGAGACCATCAACAAAATAAAAAGACAACTTACTGAATAGGAGAAGATATTTCCAAATCATATATCTAGGAAAGGGTTAATATACAAAATATATAATTAACTCCCATAATTCAATATCAGAGAAATAATCTGATTAGAAATGGATAGATCTGAATAGACATTTTCCCAAAGAAGATATATAAATGTCCAACAAGCACACGTAAAGATGCTTAACATCACTAATCATGAGGGAAATGCAAATAAAAACCATGTGATATCACTTCTCACCTGTTATCAAAAAGATAAGGAATAATAAG
>NW_024427107.1:7456675-7528005 GCF_017311325.1 Ursus maritimus
CCCTTAAATTTCTGTGGAACTGGAAAAGGCCCCGACTTGCCAAGAAATTGTTGAAAAGGAAACACAAAGTTGGGGCATCACGTTGCTGGATTTCAAGCTATACTACAAAGCTGTGATCACCAAGACAGCATGGTACTGCCACAAAAACAGACACATAGACCAATGGAACAGAATAGAGAACCCCAAAATGGACCCTTGGCTCTATGGTCAACTAATCTTTGACAAAGCAGGAAAAACATCTGGTGGAAAAAAGACAGTCTCTTCAATAAATGGTGCTGGGAAAATTGGACAGCTACATGCAAAAGAATGAAACTTGACCACTCTCTCACACCATACACAAAAATAAACTCCGAATGGATGAAAGGCCTCGATGTGAGACAGGATTCCTTCAAAATCCTAGAGGAGAACATAGGCTGCAACCTCTTTGACATCGGCCACAGCAACTTCTTTCATGACACGTCTCCAAAGGCAAGGGAAAAAAAGAAAAAATGAACTCGTGGGACTTCATCAAGATAAAAATTTTCTGCACAGCCAAGGAAACAGTCATCAAAGCAAAGAGGCAACCCACAGAATGGGAGAAGATATTTGCAAATGACATTACAGATAAAAGGCTGGTATCCAAGATCTATAAAGAACTTCTCAAACTCAATACATGAGAAACAAATCAAAAAGTGGGCAGAAGATATGAACAGACACTTTTCCAATGAAGACATACAAATGGCTAACAGACACATGAAAAAATGTTCAACATCACTAGCCATCAGGGAAATTCAAATCAAAACCACATGGAGACCAACATTCTAACCTTATGCCAGTTAGAATGGTAAAAATTGACAAGGCAAGAAACAACAAATGTTGGAGAGGTTTTGGAGAAAGGGGGGATCCCTCTTACATTCTTGGTGGGAATGCAAGTTGGTATAGCCACTTTGGGAAACAGTGTGGAGGTTGCTCAAAAGGTTAAAAATAGAGCTACCCTATGACCCAGCAATGCACTACTGGGTATTTACCACAAAGATACAGACATAGTGAAGAGAAGGGCCATATGCACCCCAATGTTCATAGCAGCATTGTCCACAATAACTAAACTGTGGAAGGAGCTGAGATGCCCTTCTACAGATGAATGGATAAAGAAGATGTGGTCCATATATACAATAGAATATTACTCAGCCAGCAGAAAGAATGATTACCCAACATTTGCAGCAACATGGATGGGACTGGAGGAGATTATGCTTAGTGAAATAAGCCAAGCAGAGAAAGACAATTATCATATGGTTTCACTCATTTGTGGAACATAAGGAATAGCAGGGAGATCGGTAGGAGAAGGAAGGGATGAATGGGGGGGTAAACAGAGGGGGAATGAAGCATGAGAGACTGACTCTGGGAAACAAACTGAGGGCTTCAGAGGGGAGAGGAGTGGGGCATTGGGATAGACTGGTGATGGATATTAAGGAGGGCACATATTGTGATGAGCACTGGGTATTATATGCAAATAATGAATCATGGAGCACTACATCAAAAACTAAGGATGTACTGTATGGTGACTAACATAACATAAATTATTATAAAAAATGAATATACACTACACACCTCTAGTAATCAAAACAGTATGGTATCAACATAAAACAGACACATAGATCAATGGAACAGAATAGAGAACTTATAAAGAAACCCATGCATATATAGTCAATTCATGATAAATGGAGGCAAGAATATACAACAAATAAATGGTGTTGGGGAAACTGGACAGCCACATGCAAAATAATGGAACTGGACCACCATGTTACACCATACACAAAAATTAGCTCAAAATCAATTAAAGTCTTGAATGTAGTATCTGCAACTGTAAAACTCCTGAAGAAAACATAGGTGGTAGCCTTTTTGACATTAATCTTGGCTGACTCCAAAGGCAAGGGCAAGAAAAGCAAAAATAAACAAGCGGTAGTACATCAAACTAAAATCTTCTGTAGGAAGGAGACCATCAACAAAATAAAAAGACAACTTACTGAATAGGAGAAGATATTTCCAAATCATATATCTAGGAAAGGGTTAATATACAAAATATATAATTAACTCCCATAATTCAATATCAGAGAAATAATCTGATTAGAAATGGATAGATCTGAATAGACATTTTCCCAAAGAAGATATATAAATGTCCAACAAGCACACGTAAAGATGCTTAACATCACTAATCATGAGGGAAATGCAAATAAAAACCATGTGATATCACTTCTCACCTGTTATCAAAAAGATAAGGAATAATAAGTTGGCAAGAAGAGGAGAAAAGAGAATCCTTGTGCACTGTTGGTGGTGATATAAATTGGTACAATTACTGTGGAAAACACTATGGAGATTTCTAAAAAAAAAAAATAATAGAAATACCATATGATCCAGCAATTCCAATTCTGGAATCAAAAAATGTGAAAATATTATTTCAAAAAGATATATGTACTCCTGTGTTCATTGCAGCATTATTTCAATAGCAAAGATATGGAACTAATCTAAGCATCCATTGATGGATGAATGGATAAAGATGTGGTATAAATACACAATGGACTACTACTCAGTCATAAAAAAGAATGAGATCTTGACACTTGTGGCCATGTAAGTGTACCTTGAGGATATTATACTAAGTGAAGTAAGTCAGAGAAAGACAAATACCATATGATTTCACTTATATGCAGAATCTAAAAAAAACCCACAAGGAAACAAAACAAAACTAGTAGATATCCAGAACTGGTAGTTGCCAGGTGGAAGGAGAGTTGAGGGTATAAATAAGTAACAGGGATGTAGTATTACAGCATTGCTGTAGTCAGTAATGTTGTATTGCACATTTGAAAGTTGCCAAGAGGGTAAATCTTAAAAGTTCTCATCACAGGAAAAAAATTGCGAAACTCTGCATGGTGACAGATGGTAACTAGACTTATTGTGGTGACCATTTCATAGGTTACACAAATATCACATCATATACATGAATCTAATATAATGTTATATGTCAATTATAGCTCAATAAAAAAGAACGTTATATATTAATGATAAAAAAAGTATTTGGTAGAATTTACCAATGAAACCATCTGTTCTAGGCCTTTTTTTATTGGGAAGTTTTTGATTACTGCTTCAATCTCTTTACTTTTTATAGGCCTATTCAGAATTTCTGTTTTTTCCTGAGTCAGTTTTGATAATTTGTGTGTTTCTAAGATTCATACATTTCATATAGGTTAACTAATTTTTTGGCCTACAATTATTCATGATATTCTTTTTTTATAATCCTTTTTCTTTCTGTAAGTTTAGCGGTAATGTCTCTATTTTCATTTCTGATTTTAGGAGTTGGAGTATTCTTTCTTTTTTCTTTAGAGTAGCTAAATATTTGTCAATTTTGGTGTTTTTGAAGAACCAACTTTTGATTTCATTGATTTTATTTACTATTTTCTATTTTATCTCCATTCTAATATTTATTATTTCCTTTTTTTCTGCTAGCTTTGCATTTAGTTTACTCTTCTTTTTCTAGTTCCTAACATTGTATAGCTATATTAATTATTTGAGATCTTCTTTATTCTTTTTCCTCTTCCTCTTTCTCTCCTCCCCATCTGTTTTCTCTTCCCACCTCCTTTTTCCTTCCCTCTCTTCCCTTTCTTCTTCCTCCTTTTCCGCCCCCTCCCCCTTTTTCCTTCTTTTTGCTTAGAGTCTCTGGATTAATTAGGTCAGAATCTCCAAAGAAGTTTTTTTCTCACAGTAAGCTTGCCAACTTAGCTGATGGGTACCCATCTGAAATGATTTCCTTTTTAAGTACATTCAAACTTTAAGGAATTACAGCTAAAATTTCCCTCTAAGCTCTGCTTTCACTTTATTCCCTATATTTTAATGTAATTATTATTTTTCATTAATCTCAAGTTCTTTTTTAATTTCCTTTGCAATTTCTTTAACTTATTGGTTGCTTAAGAGTATGTTGTTTAATTTACACATAGTTGCGGATTTTCAATTTTTCCTTCTTGTGGTGATTTCTAGTTTTATTCCATTGTAGTTAGAAACTATTCTCTTTGTGATTTCAGTCTTATTTAATTTTCAAAACTTTTTTTGTGGTATACAGTCTGCCCTGGAGAATGAATGTTCCATGTGTACTTGAGAGAACTGTATTCTGCTTTTGTTGAGTGGAATGTTCTATAAATATCTGTTATATCTAGTTGGTCTATAATATTGTTCAAGTCCTTAATTTCCTTATTGATCTTCTGTCTAGTTAGTCTACACATCATGCAGAGTGATGTATTGAAATTTCTAACCATTATTGTAGACTATTTCTCTATTCAGTTTTGTCAATTTTTGTTTCATATGTTTTGGCACTTTGTCATGAGATATATACATGTTTATAATTATTATATTTCTTGATGGTTAACCCCTTTATTGATATATAATGTCCTAATATGAGAGCTATTTTTAAATAGATTTTGTGAGATTACTTTGAAAAGACATTTTCTTGGTTCTTTTCTAGATCATGATGGGAGATATTGGAACACTCTTTAAGATTCGTATTGGTCATACTAACTCTGGACCCTCCCCTTCCTGGCACTGTAAAGAGGTAAAGACACATCAACACTCCTGTCCTTTGCAAAACCCTCTGCAAATTCTGTTCAGGAATCAAACCTCAAAGAGGCATTTCACACCTGTTGCAAATTGATGGAATCAAACCTAGATCTTTTTAGTCAGTATGTTTGTCAAAACAACAGTATCATACGCCCTTATTAATAATTTAATTCCTAATTTATTGAGGGAAGCACCTCAAGTAAATAATCCTTTTACCTCTTTGCAAAGAAAAGAAAGTACTTGGGACTCTGGATAAACTCCCATTACTTCTTCTTTTTATTTTAGTTTTAACTATTTTATTATTATTTTTATTAAGTAGAGTTGAAACACAGTGTTACATTAGTTTCAGGTGTACAACATCGTGTTCTGACAATTACATTGCTTCTTGATATGGTTGCACTATTGATGAAAATGTGACTAGGTGAATTTTATCTGTTTTGAAAGGATTGTAAAAATAGACCATTTGTGTTGGTGAAATAATAATCTGCTAGACTTGAATGCCAGCTCTCAAATTTGGTCTATTCATGCTAAGCAAATAATGCCACTTGAATACATTTAGTAGCAAAAAAAAGGCTTACGTTTTCTAAATTATTCAGAATTAAAAATTTTACTTAGTACCATAGTTGCCAACAAACGCTCTTCAACATTGAAAATCAAAAATCTTGTTATCCATTTTTGTGTATGGTGTATTTCCATCTTTTGTCATTTCAAAATAAATGAACTTATGTAAGCAAGTTCTCAAAATGCAAAGAACATCTTGTCAATCTCTGATATTCTTGGCAGACTTGTTCTACAGTTTTGTAATATGTGAGAAAATTAATGAAAAATTTGTGGAAGATAAGTAATCCCTTAAAAATGCTTTTATTCTGTTAGCAGATAAATATATATATGTATATATATATATATATAGTTGTTAATAATGCCATCTTTGGGACGCCTGGTGGCTCAGTTGGTTGAGCATGTGCTTTCCGCTCTGGTCATGATCTCAGGGTCCTGGGATCGAGTCCATGTGGGGCTCTCTGCTCAGTGGGTGCCTGCTTCTCCCTCTGCTCCTTCCCCTGAGAATATGCTCTCTCTCTCTCACTAGCTTTCTCTCAAATAAATAAAATCTAAAAAAAAAATAATGCCATCTTCTTTGCATTGAAGTCACAAAAGATCCTGAAGGAAATTGAAAAATGAAACTCACTTTATGAAAATATGAATGTAGAAGTTAGATTACTGCCTTTCTTCTATATGGCATAATTCTCTCTTTTATGCTATATAGAGTTTTTGAAGTATGCTATTCAAATTGATACTTAAGTGATCATATATAACATCTTTTACTTTTTTCTCTCCTAGTAAGTTAATTTATGAAAATTATCATTAATACTCCTGCAACCTGATTTGATTGAAAACCAATAAGCAATATTATATTTATTATACATATATGTTCAGCTGGGATGTTGAGACAGTGGTTAAGTGATCTGACAAGATTTTGTAATATTGCAGAGGAAAGACAAAAAAATTGGCTGAACATTCCTGTTGTCTGTCTTTGTATGACAATTACTGTCATTGAAAGGCAACTTGTTTGCCTGAGTTTTACCTCACCTGTCTTTGAGTACCAATGAAGAAGAGAGGTGTTCTTGATTCAAAGGTTTATTCTAGGTAGATGAGGCACTTATATAATTTACTAATTTTGCCAAGTTAAGTTGCTAGATAATGTGTTAGGTATTTTCTGTTCAATTCTTATAGTTTAGAAGTTTAAAATTTAAAATTTAAAGTAAGCCAATTTGTGCCTATAACTTGAAGGGATTTGAATTAAAACATTTAGTCCATTATAGCAATAATGATACAATGTTTCCAGAGTCCATAAAATAATTGCATTACTTTTAGGACTTTAATCTTGGTTCTTTCAAGTTTAGTTAAGAAGATTACAAAATAAAAAGTTTCAAATGACGATTTATTTTGTATTTCTCAAGTAATTTGGCTTGGGCTTTACTTAAAATAACCAAATCAAATAGCAATGCCAGCAGTCTTGTAAACCAATGATAATCTGTGTTTCTCAGGAAACCTTTCTAAAAGTGTGATTGTACCAAAATCACACATGGTATGAATTATTGAATGCAAATTTCTGGGCCTTACAAAATCTACAGAATTAGTATGTTTAGGGATTGAAAATCTATCTTTATAACAACCTCATTTCTTAAACACATTAAAATAGAAAATCTCTGATTAAGGCATTTTAAAGATTATAAGATTAACAGATAAAATAACACTCACTGAAGCTTTTAAAACAATAATAGTACCCTACTCATGAAAGACAGATTTTAGAATCAGGAATCTTAGTTTCTACTTTCTGATGATTTTTAGAATTCATCTGATCCTAACAGAATTTATTAACATCTTTGTTTAACTCCAGGGTAAATGGAATAGAAAGAATATGGCATAAGAGATACCCAAATAAATAATTATTGCTTAAATTTCATTCATTGCTGAGGACCCACAGAAAAAATACTGTATAAGTTTGATTCTGTAGTGCATGAAATCTAAGCTCATGTTAACATTTTATAAAATCATTTTGAAATAAAAAATGTATTTACTAAGAGATTAGAACAGGGAAGTAATAGATTTTTGAAAATTGTGAATCTCTTTCTAAATAGGAAAATATTGACACTTAGAAAATTTGGGGAGGAAATTGGTATTTTTAGCATTTCAATATAGAGAAGTTAGAAATAGAAAAATTTCAAAATAAAGAAAAGAAATGTCATTGTACTTGAGATGGCAATAAAAGAAGAAATTTTCTTGTCAAGTATTCAACAACTTGTATTTAAAAAGAAGTATCATGATATTCTATGAGCTAAGTGTCAGGCTTGGACAAAAACTTTTATTTGACTCTTTGATAAAGTATTCTAACATGTTTTACAAGAAATACTGTTGCTTTGTAGATACAATTGTGGAACATGAATTCTGGAAAAAAGTTTTATATACCTGTTCAACGATGGTTGGCACGAGATCAAGAGGATGGGGAAATCTGTCGAGAATTTCCTGTTTTAAACAAAGGACAACCCATGCTTCCAGGTAGGGAAGATCCAACTCCAGGAAGCACAAATAAAACTTGTTTGCCTAAATGCTTAAGGACAGGGAACTTGATAAATACATGGTGAGTAAACAAATAAATGAACAAATAATGAGTAAGCAACTGCTCATTTTTTACCAATTATCTCTTCTGATGTGAAAGCTGCATCTAAATATTTTGTAGTTGTTTCATGTACTGGCATTCAGGAATATGTTTTTGTCTACAATTAACCTTGCAGAGAGGTCAAATGAGATTCCTCTATTTTTGTTTTAAGATTTTATGTATTTATTTAGAGAGAGACAGAGCACAAGCAGGGGGAGGGACAGAGGGAGAGGGACAAGCAGACACCCCGCTGAATGGGGAGCCCCATGTGGGGTTCTGTCCTGGGACCCTGGGATCATGAGCTGAATTGAAGTCAGACACTTAACCAACTGAGCCACCCAGGTGCCCCTGAAATGTCTCTTAATCAAAACAAGAAATTAATTTTTAGAAGGTCATGAGACAGTTGAGTGCCCAACGAAGAAGTTATTCCATGGCTAAGAAATGCAAGTCAGTGGACACTTTAGCCACCAGGTTCTACCTTAGTTTTGAAAGGTAGGAAATGAAAACAGAACTGCTCAGGAAATGAAAACAGAACTGCTCAATGACTTTTTAAGCATTTGGCCAAAAGCAGAGGTGTATTCAAGCCTTATGTAAATATGGCTGAGAAATAGGTTAGTGAGTCACTTGTACTGCGTAGTTTAGGGTGACTCTGTAAGGGTGCTCTTGTGTTGGCTGGCCTCTGCTTTGGAAGAGAATAGAAGAATAAGAAAAAGGTACATAAGAATTATTAAATGGGTAATTTACAAAAATAAATTTTTCTTCTATCCAGAATATTTCTTACCCAAAATGTGATATCTTAGTTTTCTAAAGCAATAAATGGTAATAAATCTTATGTGAAGATTAAGAAGAGTTCCACAATGTCATATAATCTGATATTAGGCTTAGGTACATAATAACTTGTGTAACTTTTTTAGGGAAAGTAAAACATTTGCAGAAGCTGATGATTCCATTGTGACTTTTTAACTAAGGTGTAATAAACTCTCTGTTAATTTTCTGAAGTTGAAATATTTTGATATATTTGAATAGTTCCATTTGCAGAAAAGTGAAGGCTTGTATGAGCATTGTTCTCACCATTCATAAGCATTTTTATCACCCTTTATAAGCATTCTTCTCAACATTCTTCCTCATCAGCCTATTTGCTTCACCCAAAATGAGACATTGGCCAGGCACCCTGTTCCTACCCCACTGTTAGTCAGGATGCAGAGGTTATTTTTTGCTTTTTTGTGTCTTATTTTAACTGTAAAATTCTGTTCAAAGGATGCATATTCTTCAAATACATATTAATTTTTCTTGCTTTGTTTGTAGTACTTGGTACTTAAGGTTTATTAATAAACATTTTCCCCCAGTTTCTTCCCCCAGTTGGAGAAACCTCTTATATGTTATCTCTGTGCTATCTGTACCCTCTCATGTACTCTTAATAAACTTGGTAAGCTTTTAGTTATCTAAATCTCATTAGTAGATATAACAAATGATAGCTGATCTTAGCCATACTTTTGTTTAATATTCTAGCAAAGATTGGTGCTATGTTGAAGTGATGTTATTGTAGATAAGTGACAGCTTTCTCTGGTGACAGAGACATCAGTTCTAGGTGGTATAAACAAGGAAATGCTCGATTAGTGTCTTTTTTGCTATATTGAGTACCTTTGAGTCCATAAAGAATTAGGGCAGTATTTGTCATTTTTTTTTAAAGAGAGAGAGAGAGTGGGAGGGGGCAGGGAGAGGCAGAGGAAGAGAGAGACTCTTAAGCAGGCTCTGTGCCCAGCCTGGAGCCTGACTCAGGGCTCCATCTCACAACTCTGAGATCATGACCTGAACTGAAATCAAGAGTTGGACACTTAACCCACTGAGCCACCCAAGCACCTCAGGACAGTATTTGTCATTTAAGGTAAAAAGAAGTCTTAAAGTGTTTGCCTGATTAACCAGTATACTATCATATATACCTGAAAAAAATATGTTTTATAATTATGGAATTATTTTCCTACAGTGGGTAAGGGTTACTAAGATAACCAGAGCAAAAAAATGGACTTTCTCAGGCTAGTGAGGTATTTCTTTTTAACTTTAATTTAATTTTTTATTATTATTATTTTTTTAAGATTTTATTTATTTATTTGACAGAGGGAGAGATAGCCAGCGAGAGAGGGAACACAAGCATGGGGAGTGGGAGAGGAAGAAGCAGGCTCCCAGCAGAGGAGTCTGATGCGGCGCTTGATCCCAGGACCCTGGGACCACGCTCTGAGCCGAAGGCAGACGCTTAACGACTGAGCCACCCAGGCACCCCTAATTTTAATTTTTTAATTGTGATAACAAACACATAACAAAATTGACTGTCTTAACATATGTAAGTGTACATTTCAAGAGTGTTAAGTATATTCCCATTGTTTTGCAACAGATCTTTAGGACTTTTATCATCTTCCCAAACTGAAATTTTATTTCTTCTTTTGTGAATTTTGGCAGATTGTCTATTTCAGGCAATTGGTCCACTTTACCTAGGTCATCAAATTTGTGAACATAGAGTTGTTCATAGCATTCCTTTAGTATAATTTTAAGTTTCCATGGGATCTGTAGTGACATTCCCTCTTTGATTTCTGGTATTACTAATTTGTGTCCTCTCTCTTTTTTTCTCAACTAGCCTGGCTAGAGGCTTATTGATTTTATCAATCTTTTTGAATAACTTTTAGTTTCATTGATTTTCCTCTCTTGATTTCTTATTTTTGATTTCATTGATTTCTGCTCTAAGTCTTATTTCTTTATTTCTTGTCTACTTTGAATTTAATTTGCTCTTCTTTTTCCAGTTTCCCAGGGTGGAAACTTAGGTGATTGATTTTAGACTTTTCTTCTTTTCTAATGTAGGCATTCAATGTTATAAATCCCTTAGCATTGCTTTTGCTCCATCCCACAAGTTTTGATAAATTGTGTTTTTATTTCAGTTAAGTTCAAAATATTTTAGAATTTTGCTTCAGATTACTTCTTTGACCCATGTGTTATTTAGAAGTGTGTTATTTGATCTCCATGCATAATGGAATTTTTCAGTTATCTTTCTGTTACTGATGTCTAGCTTAATTCCACTGTGGCCTGAGAGAAGACATTGTATGATTTCTGTTCTTTTAAAGCTGTTAAGGTTTGTTTTATGGCCCAGACTGTGATCTATCTGGGTAAATGTCCCATGTGAGTGTGGGGAAAAATGTGTGTTCTGCTGTTGTTGGATGAAGTAATCTATAGATGTGAATTATAAACCATTGATCCACAGTGTTGTTGAGTTCACTTATGTTCTTATTGATTTTCTGCTTGCTTGATCTGTCCATTTCTGTGAGAGGGGTGTTGAAGGCTCCAACTATGATAGTGGATTCATCTATTATTCCTTGCAATTCTATTACATATTCTACATGAGTTTTTGCCTCATGTAGTCTGATGCTCTGTTGTTAAGCATATACACATGAAGTATTATCATGTCTTCTTGGAGAACTGACCTTTTTATCATTATGTAATGCCTTTCTTTATACAGGATAGCTTTCCCTGCTTTAATATCTGCTGTGACTGAAATTAATACAGCTATTCCTGCTTTCTTTTGATTAGTTTAATATGGTATATTTTTCTCTGTCCATTTACTTTTAATTGATGTGTATCTTTATATTAAAAGTAGGTTTCTTATAGATAAAATAAAGTTGGGTCTTATTTTTTAATCCACTCAGACAATTTTTTAATTGGTTCATTTAGACCATTGATGTCCAAAGTGATTGTCGATATAATTGGATTAATATATACCATATTTGCTGTTTTCTATTTGCTTCTTTTATTCTTTGTTCCTGTTTTTGTCTTTCACTCTTATTCTGTTTTTGTGATTTTATTTTATTTTTTAAAGATTTTATTCATTTATTTGACAGAACATAAGCAGGAGGAATGGCCGGCAGAGGGAGAGGGAGAAGCAGGCTCCCTACTGAGCAAGGAGCTCCACATGGGGCTCGATAGGGCTCCATCCCAGGACCCTGGGATCATGACCTGAGCCAATGGCAGACATTTAACTGACGGAGCCACCCAGGCGCCCTGTTTTTGTGATTTTAAGAGAGTATTCAATTGAGAACATCATTCCATTTTCTTTCCTTTCTCAGCCTATCAGTTATACTTAAAAAAAAACTTTATTAAACTTTATTTAATGGCTGCTCTACAGTTTCAAGTATACATTTACAGCTAATCCAAGTCCACTTTCAAATAACTATATCTCTTCATGGGTAATGTGAGTACCTTATAATAACAAATAATTCTTTTCTTCTATATCTTGTATCATTGCTTTATTTTTTATATATAATAACACACAAGCATATATTATGTATACATACATAAACATATATAAATAAATGCATTGATGCTATTATTATTTTAAATAAGCATATGTTAAATGAGTTAAGAATAAGAAAAATAAAAGTTTTTGTTTTATCTTCATTTATTGCTTCTTTGATTGTCTTTCTTTCTTTACATAGGTCTGAATTTCTGACCTATATTATTTTCCTTCTTTTTTAAGAACAGCTTTTAACAATTTCTGCAAGGCAGGTCTACTGGCAACAAATTTTCTCAATTTTTGTTTGTCTGAGAAAGTTTGTATTTCTCCTTCACTTTTGGTAGATAATTTCACAGGGTAGAGAATTCTACCTCGGTGTTTTTTTCTCTTAATACTTTTAATATTTCACTCTTTTCTTGCTTGCATGTTTGCTGAGAACTCAGATGTAATTCTTATCTTTGTTTCTTTATAAATAAGGTTTTTTTTTCTTTATTTCTTCAGGATTTTTTTCCTTTATCTTTGGTTTCTTGTAGTTTGAAAATGATAAGCCTAAAGTAGTTAAAAATTTTTTTATTTTGGCATTTACCCTTCTTGGTGTCCTCTGAGCTTCCTGGATCTTTGGTTTGATGTCTGACATTAGTTTGGGGAAATTTTTAGTCATTATTGTTTCAAATATTTCTTTTGTTCCTTTCTTTCTTTTTTCTCCTGGTATTCGCATTGTGTGTACATTACACCTTTTGTAGTTTCCCAGAGTCCTTGTTTTTCAGTCTTTGTTCTCTTTGCTTTTCAGTTTTGGAGGACTCTATTGATATATATTTGGAGGACTCTATTGAGATATCTATTGATTGATAAGCTCAGAGATTCTTTACTTATCAGTGTAGCATCTAATAAGCCCATCAAAGGCATTCTTTGCTTTTGTTATAATGTTTTTTTAATTTTTAAATTTATTTTATTTATATTTTTTATTTTTTTAAAAGATTTTACTTATTTATTTAAGAGAGAGAGAGAGCACAAGTGGGGGGAGCTGCAGGCAGAGAGAGAGGGAGAAGCAGGCTCCCCGCAGAGCAGGGAGCCCAACACAGGGCTCGATCCTAGGACCCTGGGAATCATGACCTGAACCAAAGGCAGTTGCTTAACTAACTGAGCCACCCCGGATAATTTTTTTTTTAATTTATTTTTAAAGAGTGTGTGTGTGTGTGTGTGTGTGTGTGCACAAGTGAGGTGAGGGGCAGAGGGAGAGAATCTTCAAGCAGACTCCCTACTGAGTGCAGAACCTGATGTGGGGCTCGATCCCATGACCCATGAGATCATGACCTGAGCCAAAACCAAGAGTTGGACGCTTAACTGAGTCACTCAGTTTCCCCTGTTACAATGTTTTTTATTTCTAGCATTTCTTTTTGATTCTTTCTTAGGAATCCCATCTTTCTGCTTACATTGTCCATTTGTTCTTGCATGTTATCTATGTAATCTATTAGAGTCTTTGGCATATTAATCATAGTTATTTTAAATTTTCAGTCTGATAATTTCAAGTGCCCTGCCATGTCTGCTTCTGATGCTTGCTCTTTCTCTTCAAATTGTGTTTTTTGCCTTTTAATATGCCTTATAATTTTTTCTTGATAGCTGGCATGATGTACCAGACAAAAGGAAATATAGTCAATAGGCCTTTAGTAATACAGTGGTGAGGCATGGGGGGAGGGAAGGGTTTAATAGTCTTAGAATTAGGTTTCAGTCTTTTAGTGACTCTATGCCTTTGTACCTTGAACTTCATAACTATTTCTCAGTTTTTTTCCTTCTTTCTTAGATGGGACAGGATGGCTGAGTTGGGTATTTCCCTTCCCTGTGCTCAGTCAGGCTCCATTAATACCCTAGCGGGTTAGGATCTGGTTAATTTGTTTCTCAAGAGGGCAGGACTTATTAAGAACATAGTGAGGGCACTGGTGTAGTTAAAAATGCTTCCCTCTGCCAGAATTAGGGAGCAAATTTTCTCCCATATTTACTGTGAGAACCTAGGCGAGCTCCTGAAGGCAAAACTCACAAAAGCGCAGGGGCTCCTATGATTAAGAACTCCCCCTGGAGTTTTTACCTCTCAGACGGCAATGAACCTCCAACAATTTGTTAATTATAGTTCAGAATTTCCTGTGCCAGCAGTGGTTGCCATGGCAGTTTCTTTTCTTTCTTCCTTTCTTCCTTCCTTTCTTTCTTCCTTCCTTCCTCCCTCCCTCTCTCCCTTCCTTCCTTCTTTCCTTCCTTCCTTCCTTCCTTCCTTCCTTCCTTCCTTCCTTTCTTTTTAAAAGATTTTATTTATTTTAGAGAGAACATGAGCAGGGAGGGGCAGAGAGGTAGGGAGAAAGAATCTGAAGTGGACTTTGTATTGAGCATGGAGCCCAATGCAGGCTTGATCCCAACCGGGAGATCATGACCTGAGCTGAAACCAAGAGTGAGACGCTTAATCGACTAAGCCACCCAGGTACCCCTCCATGGCAATTTCTATTCATGAGTCTCTGCTACCATCTAAGCTGTGACTCCTTCTTTGTGCATCTGTCTCTCCAATCTTGGGGGCTGTAGCTTGCCCTGGGTCCTTATCTCTTTTATGGATTCAAAAAGAGTTGTCGATTTTTTAGTCTGTTCAGCTTTTTGCTTGTTAGGCTGGAGTGGTACCTTTGAAGCTTCTTGCATGTGGAACAGGGACCAGAGCTGAAACTCTATACCCATTAAACAGTAATTCCCTCTCCTTCATTCACTCACCATTTGGCAATCAACTTTCTACTTTTTATTTTCTATGATTTTGACTACTTTAGAATCATGAGTGGAACATATATTTACCAATTTGTAATTGGCTTATTTCACTTAGCATAGTATTCTTGTGGTTCATCCATGTTGTACTATGTAACAGAATTTCCTTCTTTCTTAAGGTCACAACATGTTCTTTTTGCTCCTCTGACTAGATAATTTCAAATCACCTACTTGTCTTCAAATTCACGGATTCTTTTTCTGGTCAAGTTTACTTGTTAAATCTGCTTAATGAATTTTTCAGTTTGGTTAACTTCAGCTCCAGAAGTTCTGTTTGGTTCTTCACAGTTTCTGCCTCTTTTTTGATATTCTCATTTTGTGCATCGTTTTCCTGATGTTATTTAGTTGTAATTCTGTGTTCTCTTTTAGGTCATTTTTTTATCTTTAAGATGAGTATTTGAACTCATTGTCAGGTTATTCATAGATCTCCATTTCTTTATCATTGATCTTTTTTTTTTATTTAATTTGTTCCTTTTATTGGGCCAAATATTTTTTTTTGGCTTCATACTCTTTCTTCTCTCCTTCAGCTATGTGACATGAGTATCAGATTTTTATTGTTGTTCCACAGGTCTCGGAGGCTCTGTTTATTCATTTATTATTTTTTTAAAGATATTTTTCTCTTTTGTTAAGTTGGATAATTTCTATTTACTCTTTCTTCAAGTTCAGTAATGTTGTCTTCTGTCCTTCTCATTCTCTGGACCCTATTCAGTAAGTTTTAAAATTTGCTTATGGTGTTTGTTGAGATCTAAGATTTCCATTTGGTCTTTTTTAAGTTTTCTTTTGTTGATACTCTCTATATTTCCATTGATTTTGAGAGTGCATGATTGTTTACAGTAGCATTTGTATCATAGTTGCTGTAAAGATTTTGTCAGATAATTCCAGTACTTCGTATCATTTTGAAGTTGATATCTCTTCTTCATTGTCTTTTCCCATATGATTTGAAATTTTCCTGGTTCTTCATATGCTGAATAATTTTGAATTATATCCTGGATATTTTACATATTATTATTTGAGACACTGGATGTTATTTAAATCCTGTGGAGAATGTTTATATTTTTGTTTTAACAGGCAGTTGACCATTGGTTAGTTTGTCAGGCCACAAATTCCAACTGTCATCTGTGGGCTGTGGTTCCATTGTCAGTTTAGTTTTAAAAGACTTTGCAGTGCTATTCAGATTTGTCCCACCTGTATACTATTCATTGGTGAATCTGAGGCCTACATGAAGGTTTATCTATTAGTTTAGATCTCAAAGTCTTTGGTATTCATGCATCTTTAGCTTAGGGATTAGCCCAGGAGTTAATAAAGAGCTTTCTGTGTTTGCCTTTCTTCCCTCTATGAACCTCTTTGGTACTTTCCAGTTCCCTGGTTCCTGTTTTTGGTCTTTTAATGATTAGCTGATGCTTTAGTTTACCTGTTTTGCTGTACATTTCTGTAGTCTTCCTGTGTCCAGGGCTAAGTAATGGTAGAACAGAGAGAGTAAAGGAAACAATTGCGATTGACCCCACCCTATTAAAGCCCAGATCCTGTGAACAGAGGCTGAAGTTCTCCCTGAGAGTGTGGGTTCCTGTTTGCTTCTGTGCCTAGGCACTGGGATGTGAGAGAATGGGGAAATGAAAGGGCAAAAAAAAAAATGTAGAATATCTGTACTGTCTCCAAGTGTTAGGAATTTTCTTTCCTGCTTCTTAAGCCTGAGCAAGAGGGCTCTCCTGAGCTCCCTGTGTCTGAGCTTCAGTACCTATTTCCAGGTTTCTGGTGAACTGAGTTCAGGGTGGAAGATACCAGAGGACAAAAAAAGAGGACACTGCCACTTCTTGGTACCTCCAAATCTGATCTTCTTTCCCAATCCCCCCAGTACATCAGCATTTTCCTACAGCTGTTCTATGCATTTCATCAAGATTTTATAGCTGTATTCAGTGGGAGAGACTGGGTAGAGTATGTTACTGCATTTTAACTGGAACTGGAACTCTTGATTAGATGTAAGTAATTTTTCTATCATATGAATAATTCTTGTCATATAAAGCTTAGTTTTCTTTTTTTGTCAGTGACAGTATATGAAGTGCATGTGGCAACAGGTGAGCGTTGGAATGCTGGAACAGTAGCAAGTGTGTACATTTCTATCTATGGGGAAAAGGGAGATTCAGGATCCAGACAACTAATTCGATCAAAGAGTTCCTTCAGCTTTTTAAGAGGACAAGTAAGTGACAAAATCTCTTGTCTGATTTTTTTTAATGTGGTAAAAAAATAAAATAAAAATTTACTACAGTCATAACTATGTTTAAGTGTTTTTAAGTTCACTAGTGTTAAATATATTCACAGTATTGTGCAACAGATATCTAGAAATTTTTCATCTTGCAAAACTAAACCTCTGTACTCATTAAAGAACTCCATATTTCCCCCTCCCCTCAGCCCTTGCCAATCACCATTCTATTTTCTGTTTCTATAAATTTGACTTCTTCAGATAACTCATATAATTGGAATCCTACAATAATTGTCTTTTTGTGACTGACTTATTCCATTTAGCATAATGTCCTCAATATTCATCCACGGTGTACAGTGTGGTAGGATTTCCTTCCTTTTTAAGGCTGGATAATATTTTATTGTACATATGTACCACATTTTTTGATCCATTTATCCACTGATGGAAATTTTGGTTGTTTCAAACTCTTGCCTATTGTGAATAATGTAATAGGTGTGCAAATATCTCTTCAGTACCCTTCATTCAATTCTTTTGAATATATGCTTAGAAGCAGGACTGCTGGATTGTATGGAACTTCTTTTTTTAATTTTTTGAGGAATTGGCATAGTGTTTTCATAGCAAATGCAACATTTTACAGTCTCACCATCAATACACAAGGGTTCCAGTTTCTTCACATCCTTGCTAACACTTATTTTCTGTTTTTATTTAAAAAATTTCTTACAGTAACCATCCTAATGGGTGTGAGGTGATGGCTCATCGTGGTTTTGATTTGCATCTCTCCATTCTTAAATGTCATTTTCACATCTTTTAGACATTTGTCTATTTCTTGTTGAGTTGTAGTTCTTTATGTACTCTGGATTTATTTCTTACCACAAGTATGATTTGTAAATATTTTCTTCCATTCTGGAAGTTGTCTTTTCATTCCTTTAATTGTATCCTTTGATGCTTAGAAATTTTTAATTGATGTAGTCTCCTTTGTCTATTGTGCTTTTTTCTTTTTCTATGCTTTTGGTGTCGTATCCAAGACATCTTTGCCAAATCCAGTGTTCCCAAGGTTTATCCCTATTTTTTTTCCCTAGGAGTTTTTAGTTTTGATTATTCTGTTTAGATTTTAAATCCATTTTGAGTTAATTTTTGTATATGCTATAAAGTAAGGGTCTCGTTCTTTTGCATGTGGATATCTAGGTTCATCAACAGTATATTGAAGAGATTTCTTTTCCCTGTTAAATGGTCTTGACACCTTTGTCAAAGATGATTTGGCCATATATATGCGGGTTTATTTCTGGGCTCCCTGCTCTATCCTATTTGTGTATATTTCTGTCTTTATGTTAGTACTGTGCTGTTTTAATTACTATAGCTTTGTAATATGTATTGAGATTAGGAAGTGTGAAATCTCTAAGTTTGTTCTTTTTTAAAGATTGTTTTACTATTCAGCATCCCTCGAGATTCCATGTGAATTATAGGTTGCATTTTTCTACTTATGCAAAACACCTTTGGGATTTTGAAAAAATAAATGTTTTCTTAAAATTGAAGAATAGTTGACATACAATGTTATAGTACCTTTGGGTGTACAACATAGTGATTTGACAATTCTATGCATTGCCATTGGGATTTTGATAGGGATTGTGTTGAATCTGTAGATGCTTTGGTAGTATTGACAACAATATTGTCTATCCATTTACTTTTGTCTGCTTTTATTTATTTCAGCAATTTTTTAAATTGAAGTATAATCAATATACAACATCCTATTAAGTTCAGGTGTACATAATGAAACTCAATATTTTTAATACAATATGAAATAATCCCCATGTTAAATCTAGTTACCATCTGTCACCATACAAAGTTATTATATTACTGATTATATTCCCTAGGCTGTGCATTATATCCCGATGACTTACTTGTTTCATAACTGGAAGTTTGTATCACTTAATCTCCTTCACATATTTCACCTCTCCACCCCAATCCCTCACCCTTCTGGTAACTAGTAGTTTGTTTCTGGTATCCATGAGTCTGTTTCTGTTTTGTATGTTCATTTGTTTTGTTCTTTAGGTTCTACAAATAAGTGAAATAATATAGCATTTCTCTTTCTCTGTCTAACTTATTTCATTTTGCATAATATACTCTAGTTGTATTCATGTTGTTTCAAATGCAAAATTTTATTCTATTTTATGGCTCAGTAATATTCCATTGTGTGTGTGTATATATACCCCACATCTTCTTTATCCATTCATCTATCAATGGACACTTAGGTTGCTTTCATATCTGGGCTATTATAAATAATGCTGTAATTAACATAGGGATACACATATCTTTTTGAATTGGTGTTTTCATTTTCTTCAGATAAATACCCAGAAGTGGAATTATTGGATCATATGGTAATCCTTTTTCAAATTTTTTGAGAATCCTTTTTACTGTTTTCCACAGTGGAAAACAGTACATTTCCAGTACATTTCCACCAATAGTGTACGAGGTTACCCTTTTCTTCACATCCTTGACAACACTTGTTATTTCTTATCTTTTGGATAATAGCCACTCTGACAGCCACGAGGTGATACATCATTGTGGTTTTGAATTGGATTTTCCTGATGGCTAGTGATCTTGAGCATCTTTTCATGTGTTTGTTGGCCATGTGTATGTCTTCTTTGGAATAATGTGTATTCAAGTCCTCTACCCATTTTTAAATCAAGTTACTTGTTTTTGATACTGAGTTGTATAAGTTCTTTATATATTTTGGATATTAACCTCTCTTTGGATGTATAACTTACAAATATCTTCTCCCATTCAGTAGGTTGCTTTTTTGTTTTGTTGATGGTTTCACTCGTGTAAAAGCTTTTTATTTTGATATAGTTCCAATAGTTTAATTTTACTTTTGTTTCCTTTGCCTTCAGAGACATATCTAGAGAAATGTTGCTATGGCCGATATCAGAAACTACTGCCTGTGTTCTCTTCTAGTTGTTGTTATTGTTGTTGTTTTGTATAGTTTTAGGTCTCACATTTAGGTCTTTAGTCCATTTTGAGTTTATTTTTGTGTATGGTGTTAGAAAGTGGTCCAGTTTCATTCTTTTGCATGTAGCTATCAGGTATTAACTCTTCTTTAAATGGTATAATTCACCCGTGAAGCCATCTGGTCCTGGACTTTTTTTTTTTTTTTTGGTTGGGGGAGGGTACTTTTTAAAATTACTGATTCAGTGTAATTACTTATAATTGGTATATTCAGATTTTCTGCTTTTTGTGATTCACTCTTAAAATGTTTGTGTTTCTAGGAATTTATCTATTTGTTCTAGCTTTTCCAGTTTGTTGACATTATCTACATATGTCATAAATTATATCTTTATATATTGTAAAACCACTAACATAGTTTTTTATACTTTCGTCTTTTAGTTCTATATAGTAAAGTGGTCCTAGGCACCAAAATTATAATAGTAAAAGTTGCTGTACATTGTCTGTGTATTTACCTTCACTGGGAGAATATGTTTTTGTATGGCTTTGTGTTGCTGTCTGGTGTTCTTTTTTCCAACTTGAAGGAATACCTTTAGCATTTCTTGTAGGACAACCTGGTGGTAATGAATTTCCTCAGTTTTTGTTTTATCTGGAAAAATCTTAATTTCTTTCTTTTTTTTTGAAAGACAGTGAACATCTGATATAAAATTCTTGGTTAGCAGATTTTTCTTTCAGCGGTTCCAATACATTATACATTGTCATCTAGCTTGCATGATTTCTGCTCCAGAATCCACTCAAGAACTTATAAATGCTTGCTAGTACACCATGAGTCATTTTTCTTTGTTGCTTTCAAGATTTTCTCTTTGTCTTTAACTTTTGACAATTTGATTTTAATGGATCTTGTTTGGGTCTCTTCAGGTTTATCTTAAAATTCATTGGTCATCTTGAATTCGTATGTCCATTTCTCTTAGATTTGTTGTTTTTGGCAATTCTTCAGATAAGCTGTTTGCCCCTTTCTCTCTTTTTTCTTCTTCTGTGATTCTCATAATGCATATACTGATCTGCTTGTGGTGTTCCATAAATCCCTTCTGTTCTCTTCACTTTTCTTCATTGTTTTCCTTTTTTTCTCCAATTTTGATGATTTCAAATGATTTGTCTTCAAGGTTGCTTTTTTTTCTTCTGCCTGATCAAGTCAGTTATCCAAATCATTTAATGAATTTGATTCAGTTATTGTATGTAGGAGCTTCAGAATTTCTATTTGGTGCTCTTTTTGTTTATTTTTTTTTAATTTAAATTTTGTTAGTTAACATACAGTGTATTTGGTGCTTTCTTATTTCCATCTTTTGTTGATATTCTCATTTTGTTCATGCATCAGTTTTTGCTTTTGTTAAGTTGACTTTCAGTGTTATTTTTTTTAAGCTTACTGAACATATTTGACACAGTTTTAATTTATTTCTCAGAAAGTTCAGAGATCTTCATTTCCTTAGGGTTGGTTTCTCTAATTTATTTTGTTTCTTTGATTGGGCTGTGTTTCCCTCTTTATATGTCTTGTGATCTTTTGTTGAGATTTGGCATTTGAAAAAATAACTATCGCGCCTAATCTTAAAGGACTGCATTGTGAGGGGAAGACCCTCACCAATGAAGCTGGTTAGAGTTTTCAGGGCCTCTCATACTTTTTTGGCTATGTATCCTCTCTGGGCTTGTATATGTGCTTTTAACTGTCTTAATTTCCCTAAGCTTCTTGCTCCTGTTTCTTCTCCTGTGCTCATATTCTCTTGCACTCCACCCCATGTCTGCCTGCTATATACTTCACAATCTCTGTAGCTCTGACTTGCCACAGTCCTCTTCTCTGTTTTTGTTGTCTTCCAAACTCTGCTGCCATTAGTACTTGAGTTAAGTGAGAGAGAAATCAGTTCTTTGGGCAGCCCCCAGAAAAGCCAGAATTTTGTATACATTGTGTACTCTTTTGTTTTTGCCCCAAAAGAGGATCCAGGATATGGAAAGTTTCTTCTCAATTACAGCACACTATGCCAAGTAGGGCATGCAAAAGGTCATAAACTTCCCTACCTCTTTTGATGGAATTCCTTTTTTATTATGCATTGGAGTAGGTACTGCAGCTTCTCATCTAGTGTCCAGAATTTGCACAGATGTATTCTAGCCCCATATATTATTGTTAAAATGGTATCTCCCCTGGGGAGTGAGGGCTTGGTTTTGCCTGGTCCACTGTCTTACTGAAGTCATTTTCTATTGTCTGATTTTAAATCTACCTTTATGTTGTTAAATGACATTTACTGTATATAACAACTTTCATTGTCAAATGTGGAAACTGAATATGTAACATTATTTTTACTATTACCTGTATTAATTATATTTAACTGAGTAAAGCATAAAAGGCTCAATATATTTTAATTATTTCAACTCTTTTTGATGACCCAAATAATTTTTAAATGAGTATGTCAGGATATTTTAATTACATGTGTCCTTTCTTTTTCTTAGAATTCTCTATATCAATGATCATAAATATCATAACTCATAATTTTCTCTGCTATTATTTTTTTTGCACAGAAAGTCCTCCTTTTCTAGCAGATGTGTTTCATAGATAAAGAGAGGACAATGTTACCCATTAATCTGTACACAGACAACATTTTTCTTTGTAAATGAATGTAAATGGCTTTATCTGTTATTTATATTCTTTATAGTCCACTTATGTAGAGGCAGAGTGGTTGCAAAGGAAAGTAGTATTATGATATATCAGAGGAACTGATCTCTAATCCTTGTTCTGTGCCTCACTCTTCTTTTTGTGGAATGAATTTTTTTCTCACTGAGTGACTTCTAAGAATAAAACAAAATGTATCTGAAAATATTTCAAAAAGTTTAAGTCACTACATAAATGAAAATATTATTTTTGTTTCTGGATGATTTTTCAACTGATATGCTACATCATATATTTTTCTTACATTTTAACCTATATCATTATCTTAGATTTTATCAAAAGAACTTTGTGCTCCTTACTTTTGCCCATATTCTGAATACATAAACCTTTGGAGCGCAAACATGAATAATTTTTATTGTAGCAGCACATTGGGACTTCAGATACATGTTCTAAATTTCCAATTATTTTCGCATCAATATCCTAAAATTACTTTAGAAACATTGTATTTGACAATGGCCCATAAACATTGCTTTAAAAATTTCATTCTAAGGCAGGTAAGAGTTGGTTGTATTTAAAGGAATGAAAAAAATTTAGTATATTTTGTAATTATTACATTTATGTTATTATTATTATTTAAAACATACATTTGTAAAGTCCCCAAATTTATGTTTTCAAAATGACATGGCCAACAAAAATGAGTGAAGTATATTAGAAATCTTATTATGTTCTACCAATTAACATTGTTTTACCTTTACATTCTTAATTTAGATTTATTGAATGACCCTAATTCTTTTCCTAATTAATTTTTAGTGTATCTTAATATATAATCTTATTAAAAATCAGACTCATAGTCCAGATCTAACTATACCCTTTTGATTTGTTACAGACAGCCACCTTCTCCCTAGAAGCTGTGCACCTTGGGAATTTGTATAAGATTGTCATAGGCCATGATGGGCTTGGCCCAGGTAAGAGTCTTACATAAGTAGATAGTCAAGGTTTGATTCCACTGTATTCGTGTAAAACCCTAAAATTTAGTTAATAATTACAGGAAATTTATAAGAAATTCATCTTTAAGTATGACTATCCAAAATTAGAGATAATGCTAAGTGAAATAAGTCAAGCAGAGAAAGACAATTATCATATAATTTCTCTCATCTATGGAACATAAGAACTAGGAAGATCGGTAGGGGAAGAAAGAGATAAAGAAAGGGGGGGTAATCAGAAGGGGGAATGAAGCATGAGAGACTATGGACTATGAGAAACAAACTGAGGGCTTCAGAGGGGAGGGGGGTGGGGGAATGGGATAGACTGGTGATGGGTAGTAAGGAGGGCACATATTGCATGGTGCACTGGGTGTTATACACAACTAATGAATCATCGAACTTTACATCGAAACCAGGGATGTACAGTATGGTGACTAACATAATATAATAAAAAAACATTAAAATAAAAAAAATAAAATATTGAACACAAATATTCTTTAAATTTTAAGTAGATGTGTATTTTCTTTTCTTTTCTTTCTCTCTTTCTTTCTTTCTTTCTTTCTTTCTTTCTTTCTTCCTTCCTTCTTTCTTTCTTTCTTCTTTCTTTTTCTTTTTGGATGTAAGCTTGTCCAAATGCATGCTCTGCCTAGAATGCTAGCATGAGTGATGCATAGAAATTGGGGGAATTTGGGATTTATATGCTGTGGCATGTGGCAGCATTCTAACATGCTACTTGTGGGTATAGCAGCAGTGTCTGCTGGCAGTGACATTCCATGAAGTACTAGCAATAGTGCCAACAGTGGCATATTAAGGAGACTGTCTTGGCAGCAAGTTCTCAGCTGTGTTTTCTGCTGCTATTTTGTTTATGCTTCTTTCTCAAGTTCCCCATCAGTTCAGTGAGATAACCTACATCTTCCCAATAAGTTCATTTTTGGCTACTGTGTAAAACAAACATAAGATAAAATTCTTCAACAAAAGATAGGAGTACTAAAGTGTGCATACCACGAAAAGGATAAAAAACTAAAAAGCATCAAATAAGAGGATAAACTCTTTCACTAAAAAGTATCAATACATAATTGTCAAAGTGTTAAAAACAAAGTTTTCTTACCAATATATACTAAAAATATGTTTCAATAATGAATGAGAAAATGAGCAAGGTGAGAAAACTCATTCAAAGGAAGTTACATGAAACTGAAAAATATATTCCTATAATCAGTGAAAACAAAAAGAATGATGGGTGAAATTGATAAATTAAATTAAAAATGCGGCTAATGCCCTAAGATAGTAAAAACATACCTGTGATGTTGTCTTCTCTCTTGGATGTAATTCGGTTATATTTTGACCAGATTCAAATCTTTTGCAGTTTATTTTCTATCAGTTGATGGCTAATTTTATAGTCTGGGCCCTAATCCATAGTAAATACTATGTTAAATAGCATTATGCTTCTGCAGGGAGTCAGATGACTCTCAGGCAGCCTTGTTAGACCATGCTCTAGTACAACAGTAATAGGACAAGTTCATGTGCACAAGCTAACACATGCAGCTAATTCAATTTTATAAATATTTTTGGTGGATCTACTATGTATAAAGTGCTGTACTTAGTACTTTCTATAGTAAATACAAGGATGACTAAGATGGAATGCCTGCCCTTTAGTCCACCAAGAACTAGCAAGATGATTTTAAATCCTAAAAGTTTGGGACAACATTTTGCTTTCTGATTCTAGTTGAAAGTCCTGTCTTTTTCCCTCCAAATTCTCATTTTCCTAGTTTATCTAAATAGAATCTAAGTAAATGAGATATCATTGCTGTGACATAATGAAGAGAATACTAGAATCTTAGCCAGCAACACAAATTTGAATTCAGACCCTGTCAGTTGTTGACTTTTTGATCCTGAGCAAATCACTTAACCTCTCTGAGTTTCTGTTCATATTCTATAAATGAGATGAATACTTCGTATAGTTATTGTGATGATTATGTGAAGTTGTTTATAAATGGCAAAGCAGGGGGCACCTGGCTTACCCTGTTGGTAGAGCGTGTGACTCTTGGTCTTGGGGTTGTGAGTTTGAGCCCCACATTGGATACAGAGATTACTTAAAAATAAAATCTTAAAAAAAAAAAAAGAATGACAAAGCAGTGTACATTCAACAGTGAATTATCAATAGTCATTAGAACTTTTTATTTTATTATTTTATTTATAAAATCTTAAAAAAAAAAAAAGAATGACAAAGCAGTGTACATTCAACAGTGAATTATCAATAGTCATTAGAACTTTTTATTTTATTATTTTATTTTTTTTACTATTTATTTATATAAAAAATATTTTTTTATTATATTATGTTAGTCACCATACAGTACATCCCTGGTTTTTGATATAAAGTTCGATGATTCATTAGTTGCGTATAACATAAGGGCCCTCCCCACCACTCATCACCAGCCTATCCCATTCCCCCACCCGCCCCCCTCTGAAGCCCTCAGTTTGTTTCTCAGAGTCGATAGTCTCTCATGCTTCATTCCCCCTTCGCATTACCCCCCCTTTCTTTATCCCTTTCTTCCCCTACCGATCTTCCTAGTTCTTATGTTCCATAGATGAGAGAATCCATATGATAATTGTCTTTCTTTGCTTAACTTATTTCACTTGGCATTATCTCCTCCGGTGCCGTCCATGTTGCAGCAAATGTTGAGAAATCGTTCTTTTTTTTTTTTTAATGATTTTTTATTATATTATGTTAGTCACCATACAGTACATCCCCGGTTTCCGATGTAAGGCTCGATGACTCATTAGTTGCGTATAACACCCAGTGCACCATGCAATACGTGCCCTCCTTACTACCCATCACCGGTCTATCCCATTCCCCCACCCCCCTCCCCTCTGAAGTCCTCAGTTTGTTTCTCATAGTCCATAGTCTCTCATGTTTCATCTCCCCTTCTGATTTCCCCCTTTCTTTATCCCTTTCTTCCCCTACCGATCATCCTAGTTCTTATGTTCCATAGATGAGAGAAATCATATGATAGTTGTCTTTCTCTGCTTGACTTATTTCACTTAGCATTATCTCCTCCAGTGCTGTCCATGTTGTAGCAAATGTTGAGAACTCGTTCTTTCTGATAGCTGAGTAATATTCCATCGTATATATGGACCACAACTTAATCCAGTCATCGTTGAAGGGCATTCGGCTCCTTCCACAATTTAGCTATTGACATTGCTGCTATGAACATTGGGGTGCATATGGCCCTTCTCTTCACTACGCCTGTATCTTTGGGGTAAATACCCAGTAGTGCAATGGCTGGGTCATAGGGTAGCTCAATTTTTAACTTTTTAAGGGACCTCCACACTGTTTTCCAGAGTGGCTGTACCAACTTGCATTCCCACCAACAATGTAGGAGGGATCCCCTTTCTCCACATCCTCTCCAACAATTGTTGTTTCTTGCCTTGTCTATTTTGCCATTCTAACTGGCGTAAGGTGGTATCTCAGTGTGGTTTTGATTTGAATTTCCTTGATGGCTAATGATTTTGAACATTTTTTCATGTGTCTGTTAGTCATTTGTATGTCTTCATTGGAAAAGTGTCTGTTCATATCTTCTGCCCATTTTTTGATTTGTTTATTTGTTTCTCGTGTATTGAGTTTGAGAAGTTCTTTGTAGATCTTGGATACCAGTCCTTTATCTGTAGTGTCATTTGCAAATATATTCTCCCATTCCGTGGGCTGCCTCTTAGTTTTTCTGACTGTTTCCTTGGATGTGCAGAAACTTTTAATCTTGATGAAGTCCCATAAGTTCATTTTATCTTTTGTTTCTCTTGCCTTTGGGGATGTGTCATGAAAAAGGTTGCTTTGGCCGATGTCGTAGAGGTTGTTGCCTATGTTCTCCTCTAGAATTTTGATGGATTCCTGTCTCACATCGAGGTCTTTCATCCATTTGGAGTTTATTTTTGTGTATGGTGTGAGATAGTGGTCAAGTTTCATTCTCTTGCATGTAGCTGTCCAATTTTCCCAGCACCATTTGTTGAAGAGACTGTCTTTTTCCCACCGGATGTTTTTTCCTGCTTTATCAAATATTAGTTGCCCAAAGAGCCGAGGGTCCATTTCTGGGCTCTCTATTCTGTTCCATTGGTCTATGTGTCTGTTTTTGTGCCAGTACCATGCTGTTTTTGTGATCACAGCTTTGTAGTACAGCTCGAAATCCGGCATTGTGATGCCCCCAGCTTTGTTTTTCCTTTTCAACAGTTCCTTGGAGATTTGGGGCCTTGAGAAATCGTTCTTTTTGATAGCTGAGTAATATTCCATTGTATATATGGACCACATCTTCTTAATCCAGTCATCTGTTGAAGGGCATCTTGGCTCCTTCCACGATTTAGCTATTGTGGACAATGCTGCTATGAACACTGGGGTGCATATGGCCTTTCTCTTCACTACGTCTGTATCTTTGGGGTAAATACCCAGTAGTGCAATGACTGGATCATAGGGTAGCTCAATTTTTAACTTTTTAAGGGACCTCCACACTGATTTCCAAAGTGGCTGTACCAACTTGCATTCCCACCAACAGTATAAGAGGGATCACTTTTCTCCATATCCTCTCCAACAATTGTTGTTTCCTGCCTTGTCAATTTTTGCCATTCTAACTGGCATAAGGTGGTATCTCCACGTGGTTTTGATTTGAATTTCCCTGATGCCTAATGATTTTGAACATTTTTTCATGTGTCTGTTAGCCATTTGTATGTCTTCACTGGAAAAGTGTCTGTTCATATCTTCTGCCCATTTTATGATTTGTTTATTTGTTTCTTGTGTATTGAGTTTGAGAAGTTCTTTGTAGACCTTGGATACCAGTCTTTTATCTGTAGTATCATTTGCAAATATCTTCTCCCATTCCGTGGGCTGCCTCTTAGTTTTTTTGACTGTTTCCTAGGCTGTGCAGAAGCTTTTTATCTTGATGAAGTCCCACAAGTTCATTTTATCTTTTGTTTCTCTTGCCTTTGGAGATGTGTCATGAAAAAGGTTGCTGTGGCCATGTCGTAGAGGTTGCTGCCTATGCTCTCCTCTAGGATTTTGATGGATTCCGGTCTCACATCGAGGTCTTTCATCCATTTGGAGTTTATCTTTGTGTATGATGTGAGAGAGTGGTCAAGTTTCATTCTTTTGCATGTAGCTGTGCAATATTCCCAGCACCATTTATTGAAGAGACTGTCTTTTTTTCCACTGGATGTTTTTTCCTGCTTTATCAAAGATTAGTTGCCCAAAGAGCCGAGGGTCCATTTCTGGGTTCTCTATTCTGTTCCATTGATCTATGTGTCTGTTTTTGTGCCAGTACCATGCTGTCTTTGTGATCACAGCTTTGTAGTACAGCTTGAAATCCAGCATTGTGATGCCCCCAGCTTTGTTTTTCCTTTTCAGCAATTCCTTGGTGATTTGGGGCCTTTTCTGGTTCCACACAAATTTAAGGGCTGTTTGAGGTCCAGATGTATCTTCCTGCATCTCAGGCTGATTCTGTGGATGTTCAGGATGGTCTGGTACCTATCCAGGTAGACTCAGGGGACCAGCTGAAAAAGGGGACCCCTACTCCTCCACCATCTTAACTCCTCTTCCAGTATGTTGTTTTGTAAAATTAACCTATTGTCTTCCATTTCTACATTTTCCCTGCATATATTTTAAGAAGGAAATGAAAAAAATCCTCTTATAATCTTGCCTCCTTCAACTCCTCTCCACCTCTTTATTTTTAAAATCAGCAGATATTTATCTAAGAACACTTTTAGGAATTGGTGGTAATGGAAATGGCCAGGGCAAGTAGGTTATGTTTACCACTGGTTAAAAAGAAAAAGGGTGGGGGTAGCCAGCATTTACTTCTTTACCTTGTTGTGCTACTTCCCTTGGTTTCAGTCAGCCAACATTCATTGAATCTTTGCTGCATGCGACTTATAGTCCTTGTTTTAGGAGTGGAAAAGTGTCCCTTCCATATGTCCACTTCTCTTCCACCACCCTGGATATTTGTCTTTATATAGTGTGGTGTTAATTCTGTAGGGAAATAGAACTTCAGTGTCTACCAAACCTCTGACCAAAGGTGGTTAAGCTGTAGGTCATTGTTTGGTTGGTTTTTTAACCTAAAAAAGTACTGTTATTTTTAACTTATGTCCATTTTATAATTTACAAACTAATAACATGCGAAGAATACTTTCTGAAATAGTTTCAAACTACTTCATTATTACTCTTACAAATTTTTCTCTCAGAAGGTCTTATTCAGAATCTCTTCAAAGAGTCATTATTTGTTTTTAGGAGGTGAAGAACATTAAAGTTACTGAAGAAATTCTAGTAGACCTGTGTTGCAGAGAAGTTTGGCAAAACTTATTGGGTAACTGGGTAAATTACCATTTCTTTTAATAACAGAGGGTGAGGATCTCAGTGGTTAAAATTTACTAGTAACCAAATAGTCTCCATTTCTCTTAACTCTCAGTCCTTTTGATAACATGTCAGAGGGAGACTCTACAGGATAAAAAGGACATTATTTGATTAAAAATGATAAATTTTAAAAAAAATGTGGTAGCATTTTGTAGCAGAGAGAAGTTTAAACACAGGAAAAAATGTTGGAGGGGTAATGCACAAAAACAAAGGCATATTTGTTTAAGTACCCTACATTATGTGAATATAATTTCCCCTTTTGTTAAGACTACAAACTACACTGTATAAATACGTGTATTGCATATTTGCAAACTGCTATGCTTCTTTATATGTGAGACTTAACTTACCACAAAGCATTTTGAAATCATATTACATTATTTTGGGTATTTGGTAGGAAATTTGCTTTTCTAACATAATAATTTCTATTTAATGTAGTTAATACAATATTTTTGAGGAAGTTGCTGAATAAATCATCTAAAAATGTACCTGTGAATATTTTTGGAGGAAGTACAGGCGTGTTTTGAAGATATTTCAATCTCTATACCACTTCAATAAAGTGAATATCATGATAAAGTTAGTCAAATGAATTTTTTGTTTTCCCAGTGCATATAAAAATTATGTTTACATCAAACTGTAGTCTTTTAAGTGCATGATAGCATTATTTCTGAAAAATGTATATACCTTAATTAAAAAATACTTTATTGCTAAAAAATATCAGGCATCATCTGAGCTTTCAGTAAGTTGTAATCTTTTTGCTAGTAGAGGGTCTTACCTCAATGTTGATGGCTGCTGACTGACCAGGATAGTGGTTGCTGAAGGCTGGCAGCTATGGCAATTAAAAAAAAAATAAGACAATGAAGTTTACCACATCAATTGACTCTTTCACAACCGATTTCTTTGTAGGATGCAGTGCTGTGAGATAGCATTTTTCCCACAGTAGAACTTCTTTCAAAATTGAAGCCAGTCCTTTCAAATAGTGTTGCTGCTTAATCAACTAATTTTATGTAATATTCTAAATCCTTTGTTGTCATTTCAACAATCTTCAAAGTATCCTCACCGGGAGTAGATTCCAACTCAAGAAACCACTTGTTTTGTTCATCCATGAGCAGCAGCTCCTCATCTGTAAAAGTTTTGTCATGAGATTGCAGTGATTCAGTCACAGATTCAGGTTCTACTTCTTATTCTATTTCTCTTACAGTTTCCATCCCATGTGCAGTTACGTCCTCCACTGAAATCTTAAACCCCTTAGAGTCAGCCATGAGGGTTGGAATCAACTTCTTCCAAACTCCTGTTAATGTTGATATTTTGACCTCTTCCCATGAATTGCAAATGTTCTTAATGGCATCTAGAATGGTGAATGCTTTCCAGATTTCCAATTTACTTTATCCAGATTTTCAGATGAATCACTATCTATGGCAGCTATAGCCTTATGACATGTATTTTGAAAATAACACTTAGAAGTTAAAAGTACTCCTTGATCCATGGCCTGCAGAATGGGCATTGTGTTAGGCAGCATGAAAACAACATTAACCTTATTGTACATCTCCATCAGGGCTCTTGGGTAACCAGGTACATTGTATTATACATTGTGCATTACTGTAATATATTGCAGTAATATTTTGAAAGGAATCTTTTTTTTTCTTCCTGAGCATATCTCAGTAGTGGGGGTTTAATTTGTAAAAAAAAAAATGTATCTGTGAAACACAATAAAGTGAAGCACAATAAAATGAGGTATGCTTATAATGCTTAATATAGAAAGTATTTTCAGTTAATGTGAAGATATACCAGTTAATACTTTATTAAATTAGTAGAGATACCCTAAAAAAATGTCCACTTTCACCCCTTTTATTCAACAAGTAATGGAAGTCTTGGCCAGATCAATTAGTCAAGAAAATAAATAAAAGGCATCCAAATTGGAAAGGAAGAAATAAAACTGTCACTATTTGCAGATAACATAATACTGTATGTAGAAACCCCTACAGACTCCACCAAAAAATTATTAGAATTAATAAACAAATTCAGTAAAATGCAGGATGTAAAATCCATATACAAAATTCTGTTGCATTTCTATACACTAATAAGAAAGTTTCAGAAAAAGAAGTTAAGAAAACAATCCCATTTACATTTGCATCAAAAAGAATGAAATACCTAGGAATTAATTTAACCAAGGAGGTGAAAGACCTGTACACTGAAAATCAAGACATTGATGAAAGAAATTGAAGAAGACACAAATAAATGGGAAGATATTCTATGTTCATGGATTGGAAGAATTAATATTGTTAAAATGTTCATACTATCCAAAACAATCTACAGATTCAGTGCAATCTCTATGAAAATTCCAATGGCATTTTTTACGGAAATAGAACAAAGAATCCTAAAATTTGCATGGATCCTTGAAGGACCTGAATAGCTAAAGTAATCTTGAGAGAGAACAAAGAACCAAGTGAACATCACATTTCCTGATTTTAAACTATAATACAAAACTACAGTAATGAAAACATTATGGTGTTGACATAAATGAAGCAGAATAGAGAGCCCAGCAATAAACACACATGTATATGGTCAACTAATTTACAACAAAGGAGCCAAGAATATACAATGTGGAAAGGATAGTCTCTTCAATAAATGGTGTTAGAAAAAGTGAACAGCCACATGCAAAAAAATAAAACTGCACTACTATGTTATACCCCACACAAGAATTAACTCAAAATGGATTAAAGACTTAAATATGTAAGACTTGAAACTATAAAACTTCTAACAGAAAACATAGGTGGTGAGCTTCTTAACATCATTCTGGCAAAGATTTTTTGGATTTGACATCAAAAGCAAAAACATCCAAAATAAAAAATAAACAAGTAGGATTACATCAAACTAAAAAGCTTCTACACAACAAAGGAAATTATCAAAAAAATGAAAAGATAACCTACAGTGTGGAAAAAATATTTGTAAATCACATATCTGATAAGTGGTTAATGTCCAAAATATATAAGAAACTTGTACAACTTAATAGCAAAAACAAAAACCAAAAAAACAAAAACCCTATACAATACAGTTAAAAAATGGGCAGAGGATCTGAAAAGATGTTTTTCCAAAGAAGTCATCCAGATGTCCAACAGGTACATGAAAAGGTGCTCAACATCAGTAATCATCAGGGAAATGCAAATCAAAACCACATTGGGTATTACCCTACACTGTTAGAATAGCTATCATCAAAAAGGCAAGAGATAACAAATGCAGGAAGGGATGGATAGGGAACCTTTATGCACTGTTGTGAGAATGTAAATTGGTACAGGTACTGTGGAAAGCAGTATAGAAGTTCCTCACAAAATGAAAATAGAACTACCATATGATCCAGCAATCCCACTTCTGTGCATATATTCAAAGGAAATGAATTCACTATCTCATAAACATAGATGCACTTGCATCTTCATTGCAGCATTGTTCACAGTAGCCAATACATGGAAACCACCTGTGTGTCCATCAGCAGATTAATAGGTAAAGAATTGTGGTCTATATATAGAATGAACATTATTCTGCTCTAAAAAAGAAGAAAATCCTGCCATTTGTGACAATATGAGTGAAGTTTGAGGACATTATGCTGAGCAAAAAAAGACAAAGACGAATACTGTATGATCTTATATGTGTAATATTAAAAAGCTGAACTCATAGAAACAATAGATTGGTGGTCGCTGGGGGCTGGGCAGTGGGGGAAAAGAGGAGATGTGATCAAAAGGTACAAGCTTCCAGTTATAAGAGGAGAAAGTTCTGGGGATCTAATGTATAGCATGGTAACATTAGTTAATAATACTATACTAATAATTGAAATTTTCTATGAGACTAGATTTTAAATGTTCTCACCATAATGACAACAGCAGCAACAACAACAACAACAAATGTAATTTTTAAAAAAAGATTGTATTTATTTATTTGACAGAGAGAGAGAGAGAGCCAGCGAGAGGGGAACACAAGCAGGGGGAGTGGGAGAGGAAGAAGCAGGCTCCCAGCAGAGCAGGGAGCCTGATGCAGGGCTTGATCCCAGGACCCTGGGATCACGCCCTGAGCTGAAGGCATACACTTAATGATGGAACCGCCCAGGCGCCCCCAAAGAATGTAATTATGTGGTGTGAAGGATGTGTTAACCAACCTTATTTTGGTAATTATGTAGCAATATATACAATTTTCAAATCAATAAGTTGTATACCTTAAATTTATACATTATTTTATGTCAATTATAACTCAATAAAGTTGGAAAAACAAGTTATGTAAAAAATAAAGAAAATTTGGGGAAAATGGGAGAAAGAAAATAATGAAGACAAAAACGGAAATCAAAGACTGAAAATAGAAAAACAGAATTGATGTCACTTATATGAATGGATTCCTAAGGGAAAAAAGTACAAACTCTCACACTGTAAACCAACACTGAAAAGTCCAATAAAAGAAGAAAATAAATGCTGAAATAAGATATAGTGAATATAATACAAAAACATCAGATAAAAGTTTTGAGGCTATTATATACAGTTTTGGATAAATAAATCTAAAGCTCTGCATGAACTGGTTGATATTTAAGACAAATTGACTGAAGAAATTTAGCCTAAGAAATTATGAATGACCCAAGAAGATAAATTTGACCCAATATTGATTTAAAAAAAGTAGAAAATAACAGTAATCAATAATATTAAACATTTTTAGAAGGCTAATCTCTTTCCCAAACCTCTGTTTCTATTTGGATTTATCAGTGTCCACGAAGCAGGCATTTTCAGTGCCATATAAAATGTTCCAGACTATGGAATTGGAAACTTCTAAAAGGACTTAATGATACCGAAACTTGAAAATGTACAAAATATAGAACTATGATTTAGTGCTTACATTGTTCTGTATTATGTTTCCAGTATGAATAAGAATGCCTACAGACCTCAGAGGACCAATTCTAAAGGAGTTATCTTTTTGTTTGCATATTCATGTTTTATAATGAAAATTCAAGCAACTATTTTTATTTGATAATTTTTCCACATTTGTTTAGAAGTATTTGCTATGGTCTGAATGTTTGTGGCCCCCCTAAATTAGTACATTGAAATCTTAGTAGTTGGGGCCCGTGGGAGGTGGAGCCTTGAGGAATGCTCTTATAAAAGTGGTTCAGAGAGAGAACCCTAGTGCCTTTCTCCTTGTGAGGATACAGTGAGAAGGTGCGGGCTATAAACCATGAAAAGAGTCCTCACCAGGTGGCTATGCTAGTTCGTTTATCTTGGACTACTCAGCCTCCTGAACTGAGAGATGAATTTCTGTTATTTATAAGCTAGCCAGTTTGTGGTATTTTGTTATAGCAGTCCAAGCAGACTAAGACAATATTTTAATTTGACAGTTAAATTTCTCATTTCCCTTTCCTCCAAATATTCTAATAAAATTGACAATCCTGAGGATTTTCACAGGTGTACAATGTCATGTGTCCCACATGTGTTTGTATTGTGTTTGTATTGCCCAGAAGAACAGTTGTAGATTAGGCTTACTGATAAATGCATGCCCAGATATCCTAAGTTAAATGTGTACAAAATGAATCAAGAAGTATGATAAAAAAGTAGGAAGATTGGTAGGAGAAGAAAGGGAAGAAGAAAGTGGGGGGGGGTAAACAGAAGGGGGAATGAACCATGAGAGACTACGGACTCTAGGAAACAAACTGAGGGCTTCAGAGGGGAGGGTGGTGGGGGAATGGGATAGGCTGCTGATGGGTAGTAAGGAGGGCACGTATTGCATGGTGCACTGGGTGTTATACGCAAGTAATGAATCATGGGACTTTTAAAAATAAATAAATAAACAAACAAACAAATAAATAAATAAATAAATATGAAAAAAAAGAAGTATAATAAAGGAATAATACAAAACAACTAAGTAGAGTTCATACCAAGAAATTGAAGGGTAGTTCAGTATTAGAAAATCTGTTAATAAAATACATCACCTCAGAAGGTTGAAGTAGAAAAATTGTTAACAGTCCAATAATACTATTATTAAAAGTTCTTAGAAAATTTGGAACAGAAAAAATATTTTAAAATAATGTAACTCAAAACAACCACTTAATAATGAAATTCATTCAAGTTTGATATATAATAAGGATTTCCTCATTATGAATATAGTCATTCTTTGGAAAGCCTTATGTTTCCTAAAACAATTATAATTTTGGAAAGGAGAAGACAGAATTATTGCTTACAGGTGACAGAATGTCTGTTAAAATGCAAGGAGTATCAATTAAAAAAATAAAAGAAATATAATTTATAGAGTGAGTAGAAATTAAATCAATATACAATAACTTGAATCTGGTTTTCTTATATAGGAAATATAAGGTATAAAAGATCTTAGAGTGGCAGCAAAAATATGTATATAATATTTATAATATAGGTAATAATTAGCACCAACAATAAAAAGCACATGCACATCTGACTTACTAGACTGGCCTTGTCTGAAATCCATACTGAAACAGGAGGTTCTAGGCAAGAAAGTTTAAGTTATAGGTCCTGTGCCTGTTTCAGATTAGGTTAATCTATTTTATTCCTTAACAAATTTTTTACCAATGATCTCAGCTAGCTGTGTAATCCATTTTTCGGTGGTTGTACTCCAACAGCATTGTGCTTTGGGTGTTTTTGTTTTGTTTGTTTGTTTTTGGGTTTTTTTGGTGAGAGAGGTGAAGGTTTTGTGTGTCGGCATATTTAGTTCAGGTCCTAGCTGTCTGTCTGTGGTGCATTGGCAGTAAAGGGATGTTAGAATTTTGATGAACCAAAGTGCACCAGGTCTGTCCATTTGGTTAGGCAAAAACAATCTGCAGTGAGATTCATTTTACGTAAGATCTCAGACTACAATGGAGATAATTTGCTGTAATGTTTCTTACAGAAAGATTATTGTTTACTCCAAAATCAAGTGGAGCATCACAAGTGAGGAAATAAAAGAGTTGGGGAAAGGAGGAGATAATAACACAGATATACCTAATTTTGATCGAGTTATCATAGGCTTAGAGTATAAAATCTGAAATACAGGGTAGGATAATTGACTTAAAGTAAGTCCTGAGACAGCTGACTTCCTTTTTCTATCCCTTGCTGATTAAGCTAGTCACTAAAGACCACATGTTATATGATTCCATTTGTGTGAAATCTGCACAATAGGCAAATATATCAAAATGAGAAAGTAGATTAGTGGTTGCCTAAGTCTAGGAGAGAGTAGGGGGTGATGGTTGGCAGTGACAGTGAATAAGTACAAAGCTTCTTTTGGGGATGATGAAATTGTACTGATTTTGAGTTATGATGATGGTTGCACAAATATAGATATATTACAAACCACTGAATCCATTTAAACAGGTGAACTTTATGTACGTAAATTATTTCTCAATAAATCTGTTAAAATTATAATGTTACTAACCTGGAACAGTTAAAAGTATATAATAGACTAGCATTTAGGAAAAGATTAGCAAGGAAGACTCACATGAAAATGCATTAAAGATGACAATTCTAAAACATAGTTTAGTGAATGTCACAATAATAGGCAGACAGATAAATAAGTGACAGAATAAGGCCTGAAGTAGATTTTAAGTGTATTTAATAGACAAAATAATCAATGGATATTAAAAAAGCAATTCAAAATGACCCCAAATAAATTTTTATTATTCAGAACTAAAAAGTAGGGGCGCCTGGGTGGCACAGCGGTTAAGCGTCTGCCTTCGGCTCAGGGCGTGATCCCGGCGTTATGGGATCGAGCCCCACATCGGGCTCCTCTGCTATGAGCCTGCTTCTTCCTCTCCCACTCCCCCTGCTTGTGTTCCCTCTCTCGCTGGCTGTCTCTATCTCTGTCAAATAAATAAATAAAATCTTTAAAAAAAAAAAAAAGAACTAAAAAGTAAAAAATTTAACTATAAGCTATATTTTTAATTAAACTTTTGAATATAGTTGACACAAAATGTTACATTAATTTCAGGTGTAACAACATAGTGATTTGACAAGTTTAAGCATTATGCTATGTTCACCAGAAGTGTAGCTACCATCTGTCCCATTACATTGCTATTATAATATTATTGACTGTATACCTTATGCTGTGCCCTTTATTCCTGTGATGTATTCATTTCATAACTGGAAACCTGTACCTCCTTCTTCTCTTTTTTTTATTTTTTTTTAATTTTTATTTATTCGACAGAGATGGAGACAGCCAGTGAGAGAGGGAACAGAAGCAGGGGGAGTGGGAGGGGAAGAAGCAGGCTCATAGCGGAGGAGCCTGATGTGGGGCTCGATCCCATAACGCCGGGATCACGCCCTGAGCCGAAGGCAGACGCTTAACCGCTGTGCCACCCAGGCGCCCCTACCTCCTTCTTCTCTTCACCCATTTTGCCTAAACCCCTTCTCCCCTCCCTCTGGAAACCACCAGTTTGTTCTCTGTACATATAGGTCTGATTTTGCTTTCTGTTTGTTTACTCATTTTGTTAATTTCACTTATGAGTGAAATCATATTTTATTTGTTTTTCTCAGTCTGACTTATTTCAGTTAGCATAATACCCTCTAGGTCTATCCATGTTGTCTCAAATGGCACAATCTCATCCTTTTTTATGGCAGTGTAATATTCGTGTGTGTGTGTGTGTGCGTGTGTGTGTGTGTTTACACATACCATACCGCATCTTCCTTATCCATTTGTCTGTTGGTGTGTACTTAGGTTGCTTCTATATCTTGGCTATTGTAAATAATGCTATAATAAACATAGGCATGCATATATCTTTTAGAATTAGTGTTTTCATTTTCTCTGGGTAAATACCCAAAAGGGGAATTACTGGATCATATGGTATTTCTATTTTTAATTTTTTGATAAACCTCCTTACTATTTTCCACAGTGGCTACACAAATTTACATCCCTGCCAACAGTGCACAAGGGTTCTCTTTTCTCCACATCCTCTCTGACACTTGTTATTTCTTGTCATTTTGATTTTAGCCATTCTGACTGGTGTAAGGTGATATGTCATTGTGGTTAACCTTTTTATTTTCAGGTAATTATAGAATGGCATGCAGTTATACAAAATAACTCAGAGAGATTCTCTATATCTTTTACCCAGTTCCCCCCAATGGTAACATCTTGCAAAGGTATAGTACAACATCATTATCAGAATATTGATATTTACACAGTCAAGACAGAGAAGATTACCATTGCTACAATGATTTGTCATGTCTCCTTTTTATAGCCACATCTACTTCTCTTCCTCTATTTCTTCCTCAAATTCCCAATTCTTAACCCCTAGCAACCACTAATCTGTACTACATACCTAGAAGTCCTCATTTCAATTCTCATTTCAGTGTTATATCAATGAAGTCATACATTATACACTCAGTTGGGATTGGCTTTTTTACTCTGTATTTCCTAGTGATTGATTCAAGTTGTATGTGTCAGCAGTTTGTTTCTTTTTATTCTTGACTAGTATTCCATGGAATGGATTTCCCTCAGTTTGTTTAACCATTCACCCATTGAAGAACATCTGGATTGTTTCCAGTTTTGGATTATGATGAATGAAACTGCCATGTACATATGTGTACAGATTTTTATGTGAACATAAGTTTTCATTTCTCTGTGATCAGTGCCCAAGAATGCAATTGATTGGGTCTTATGGAATTGTATGTTTAGTTTCATAAGAAATTGCTGGACTTTTCCACAGTGTGAATACCATTCTGTATTCACACCAGCAATATAGGTGTGATCAATTTTCTCAGCATCCTTGTCTGTATTTGGTGTTTTGCTGCTTTTTTTCTTTTTGCCATTCTGATGGGTGTGTAGTGATTTATCATTTTTATTTCAATCTGTATTTTTATGAAAATAATGATGAACATATTTTTATGTGCTTTGGTGAAATTGTCTTAATGTTCTTTGCCTCTTTTGTAATGGATTTTTTTAGTGTTAAAATTTAAGAGTTTTCTTAGATATTGTAGATACTAGTCCTTTGTTGGGTATATTGTTTGCAAATATTTTCTCTTAGTTTGTAGCTTGTCATTCCACCCTCTTACTAAGGTCATTTGCAGAATGAATTTTTAGTCTTGATGAGATTCAGTTTATTCATTTTTCTTTTTTATGGATTGTAGTTTTGGGGTTAAGTTGAAGAACTTTGCCTAATCCTAGATCACAAACTTTATTTCTTATTTTTTCTAAAAGTTTTATAGTTTCACATTCACATTTAATTCTATGAATTATTTTGAGATTTTAGATAAAGTGTGAGATGTAGGTTGAAGTTAATTTACTTTTACCTATGAATGTCTAATTACTCCAACACCAATTTTTGAAAAGCCTAGCCTGCCTCCACTGAATTGTTTTTATACCTTTATCATAAAGTAGTTGAGCATATTGATGTGGGATTATTTCTGGATTCTCTATTCTGTTCCATTTTTGTGTCTGTCCTGCCAATACCACAGTATCTTGAGAGCTATTTACTAGGCCTTAATATCAGGTACACTGATTCCTCTGATTTGAGTATTTTTAAAACTCTTTTAGCTGTTTTAAGGCTTGTCCTTTTCTATATAAATTTTAGAAAAGCTTATCCATATCTACAATAAAACTTGCTGAGATTTTGATGGGAACTGTATCAAACCTAGAGATTAATTTGGCGAGAATTGATACTTTTACTATGTTGGGACTGCAATCCATGAATGTAGTATGGGTATGTCTCTTCATTTGTTTATGTATTCTTTGATTTCTTTCCTCAGCATTTTTTAATTTTCAGCATACAGATTCTGGACATGTTTTGTTAAGTTTGTATCTAAATAATCTCTAGAGTGATTTTAAGTGGTATTATGGTCTAAATTTCAATTTCCACATGTTCATTGCTAATATATAGAAATGTGATCTATTTTGTGTGGTGATTTGTCTTATATTGAAGACCTTATTCAACTCACATTTTAGTTCTGGAATTTATTATTATTATTATTATTAGTAGTAGTAGTAGTAGTAGTAGTAGTAGATTTTTGGAATTTTATCCATAGATAGTGATGCCATTTGCAAATAGGAGAAAGCACTGCGAACTGGGGCTAGTCAGCACTCCACTATCTCCCATCACTGGTGTCAGTGAGTTCTGGTGGGGGCTGAGAGTCCACCCCTACCCAGCATCATGAGGTGTAATGAGGTAGGACAATATGGAGTCATTGACATTCTACTTTCTCTGTGCCCTAGTCATCAGTGAAGCCCAGTGAGTGACCTGAGCTTCTCCTCCTATCCAACACCAACAAGGCAGAATGAGGTGGTGGAATTGGGACTCGTTGGTACTCTTCAGACTCCCCCTCCTTTCTGTGGGGCCCACTGTGTAGCTGAGCTTCTGTCCTTACCCCACAACAGCAAAGGATGTGACTCAGGCCCATCCATCCTTCCCCTCCCTATGGAAGCAGAGGGTCACACCAGGGTATTACTCTCCATAGAGGTAGTAAGGTGCTGTAAATGCCTGACTTATTTTTGTGGGAAGGTATCAGTGGGCAGAAGAAGGAGGTGAACTTCTATCCAGTTGTCTGCAGTGAGTCAATGCCCCATTTCTGCCTGGGTGGTGTCAGGAGTTGAATGTATAGACCCACACACAACTTATGCTATACATCAACAGAGCGGACTGCCTGCTAATAAGAATATTAAATGGGACTCAGAGTCTCACAATATTATATCCAAAATGTCTAGGATATATTAAAAAATCACTTATCATATAAAGAACTTGGAAAAAATGGCCAAAAAGTAAATATTTACTATTATACAAAGAAATATAATATTTAAAATTTAACCTTTTTTTCTTATCAAATTTTGTAAAATTTTAGTTAACCCACAAGGTTAGTTTATGGTGTGTAGAAAACAACCCCTAAATTTCAGCAAATTGCAGTGATATCTATTTCTTGTTTACATTGTCTTTTGGCTGATCTTGGCTCCCCTTGACTGTTCTTGTAGATAATATGTTTTTATAAGGTACTTTTAAACTCATTACTAATTAAATCTATTAACTTATAAAGCATTTTAAAAATCAATTCCTTGGGGCGCCTGGGTGGCTCAGTTGGTTGAGCATCCGACTCTTAGTTTCAGCTCAGGTCCTGATCTCACGGTTGTGGTATCGAGCCCTGCATCAGGCTCTGTGCACAGTGAGGAGTCAGCTTGAGATTCTCTCTCCCTCTCCCTCCACCCCTCCCATTCATGCTCTCTCTCTGTGAAATGGATAAATAAATCAAATCAATTCCTTATCATCTCCAAGAGTTTTCTTTACAGATTTGCAGCTCTTAAAACCCATTTCAGAATTCTGGTAACATTTTAATTTTCCTTGAAGGAGACAAGAATTTTTTTTTTTTGGTAAAATTTAAAAATGAAATAAAGCATTTTGGGGATGACATTTTAGGCATGGGGAATGGCAAATATAAAGGAACAGCATATGTAAATTATGAATATTAATTATCTATGGCAGTGGTTTTCAAAGTGTTGTTCCTGAATTTCAAAGTATGGTTCCTGGATCATCAGCACTGTCTGGGATCTCATTAAAATTCCATTCTTGGTTTCTTTGATAGAATGACCAATCATTCTGGTTTGCCTGGGGATGTCCTGGTTTTAGCACTGAAAATCCTGCATCCTGGGAAATCCCTTTCTCCAGGGCGAATTGGGACAGTTAGTCACCTTAGATTGCTTATCCCAGGCCTATTACATCAGAAACTCTATGTGGCGCCCAGCAATCTGTGTTTTATAGTCTCTCTTGGTAGTTCTGATGCATGCTAAAGCTGGAGGATCACTGATGTAGGGAACTATGAGGAGTTTGGTATGGTTCCATAATGGGAGTATGTAATAAGGGATAAAATTAAAAAGTAAGCAGAATGGGGCACCTGGGTGGCTCAGTTGGTTAAGTGTCTGCCTTAGGCTCAGGTCATGATCCCAGGGTCCTGGGATCAAGCCCCACGTTGGGCTCCTTGCTCAGTGGGGAGCCTGCTTCTCCATCTCCCTCTGCCCCCCACTCATGCTCTCTCTCTTACTCTCTATCTCAAATAAATAAATAAAAATCTTAAAAAAAAAGTAAGCAGAGGCCAAGCAGTGAAGGCCCTTGTATGTTTTGTTAGAGTTTCATCCTATAGCTGGTAAGTATTAACTCATAAACTCAAGGATTTTTAGTTAGAAGAGTATAGATTTTGTGCTAGCTCTTTGTATAGATGAAACTACTATGTCTGGTTAAAGTATTCCATTTTATCTATAAATAAAATTAAATTATATTTTAACCAACTCCAGTTTGAAAATTAATATGAAATCAAATATTTAAAAGAGTACTATCTTCATGTATACTAGCTCAGTCTGTGTGCTTCAACAGAGTTTCTGAATGTTCATCAAAATATATACTTGCTTCAAATTTGAACTTTAATTAATTTTATGTGTATGTTTTAGAAATAGGAGTATTGCTAACTCAATAGATATAATTTTTTGGAAGATGTTAGGTCCAGGAATATAAATGCAGTTTATGAAATCAAGAGAAATTGCAGAATTGTTCTGTTTTCAGGTACTTGGAAAATCATATTGAAGTAGATATCGTAAAACATGAAGCCTTAAAATATGTTGTGCTTTTGGTACATGTATAAGAATTATTTTTAAATGCTTCTTATAGCTTAGTTCTCATATTCTGCTTTATTTGAAGTATTAAACCTTTATGGTGTACAAAGCTTTTATGTATATTTGGAAGCTAGGACCTCTTCAAAACTTCAAGTAATACCTGGACCATACATATTCACACCACATTATTCTTTCTTTAATTTGTGTTTAGGAAATGGCTGGTTTCTTGATGATGTTATAATCAAGGATCCCATAACTAATCATGAATATACCTTCTTCTGTCACAGGTTTGTAGATGTGCTTTTACATTGAAAAAATTCATTTCATATTAGTTCCAAGTTATTGTATTTTGGAGAAACGGATAGCTTATTCAATTATTCCTAGTCACTAATACTTTGTTGGGTAACTTTTTTGAAGATTAACTTTGGGGGATTCTGATTCTATTTAGAAAGTTATACATTATGTTTATCATCATTCTTGATGATATAAGTTTAAATATTTCCTGGTAAATTAAAGTAGATTTAGTCATATTTAAAAATCTACCTTAATTTACCAAGAAAGATTTTAAAAATATGATTTTATATATCATTAATGAGAAAGAAATTCTCTGGCAAGAAAACTGATTCCCTGTGGTCCCAAATTAAGACCAAATATAATACATGTACAAAATAAATGTTGCATGTGGCTTTTTATATGATGAAGACATTGCTGAGCCAGTGTCACTAGGCATTGAGTTTTGGGTTATTCTTCCAATAGTGGTGATAGATTTGCTCTTTCTTTCATTACTTGCCTGTCTCTTTCCCCATGGGACCAATAATAGCCATTTATGAAATAACTGACTATAGTTCGAACTGTGGTTAATGGCTAGAAAGACAGGATAACATAACTGGTCCGGTGGATGTAAGATCTATGACCTGGGCAGGCTAACTGACTAATCTACCTGTGGATTAGGGAAAGGCATGTTTCACCCTGAACCTGATAGCAGCTTCTCCATCCTCCCTTGTACCTCGTACCTATCTCATGGTCATTTCAAGCATTTCCTTTTCCGTTTTCTGCTCTGCTCTTACCAACAAGATACCTATTACTTTTTTAGTTCCTGTTAGCCATTATTCCTGAGTTGGCTTCATAATTGCCAGTGGTTGGTGTAAATATAAAGCCACAATATTCTTGATACACTTTTCTTTCCACAGATGGTTGGATCAAGGGGAAGATGATGGTAGGATTGCCAGAGAACTGTATGCCACGGATAATAGTATCATCTTTGCAAGTGAGTGTCGTATATTGGAAAATTCTCTTTTATGACGATAAAGTATGATTCTGCTGAAATTAATGATTTTCTCTTTCTTTTATACCCTCAGGGCAGAAGCTAGAACTTAATAGAAAAGAAACAGTAAGATTTTACTTTTCGTCTTGAATTGTTTGGTACAAATGGTGTCCAAATAACTATTTGATGTGTTAAAACAAAAACAGTATATAATGTTTAGTAAGCAGTGTTTCTTAGTAATTTCTTTGTCTTATGTTGTTGTTTTTGGTTTTGTTTTGTTTTTATATTTAGTGGGCTGCAGAAAGATGGAAGTTTATGAAAGGAAATACTCTTCAGTTCTACAACAGGCTCACTGGAGGGTTTGTCCGTCTGCATCCAGATGGCACAGTTGATGCAGTTGGAGAGAAGACAGACAAATACGGTAAAATCATTTGGTAAAGCAAGTGGTGCTGTGGCAGTTTTGGGAACTAGGAAGTCATATCTAGACCTTCTTTAATTTGCAGTTTTTTTCTTCTTTTCACATGGTTTTACACTAGTATTAAGTCATTTAAATAATTCACTATCTGCATTAATACAAATAATCAATAGATGACAGGCTTTAAATATGGGCCAACAATGTCATTATGCAAAACAGTACACCATGAAAAACCTTACATTTGCTCTTAATTGAAGAATAAATTGTAGGCAATTAACATTGTTAATAAAAATCAGCAATTGTAGGTCTTGAATGGTATGGCCATTTAAGGAATTAAGTTGGTTCTACTAAATATTTGTTGAAAACACTGTGTTAAATAATTTGAGGCCACAAAAATAACTAAGACATTATTCTGAATTCCAGAGGGTCACAACTTAATGAAGAGGACAAACACATACAATTCCAATAATGTTTTTTTTTTAATTTTTTTTGTAGCTAGTGTCATAATAAAGGTATAGAGGAAAAACTAGGCAAAGAAAAAACTAGATTTGATGTTTAGTGAAGCCATGACTATAAGAATTAATGAAGAAGGGGTAAACTGACAATGGTAGATTTTTTATTATAAACCCAAACCTCTCTTTTTGAAAATTTAGTATTTAAACAAAATTTACCAGCTGCATCTGCGAATATAACTTTGCTGTACTTTGTTAGAAACTGTTGTTCAAATAGCCTCTAAGATGTGCTGGAGATAATTAACCTATAGCATTTCCTCAAAATGTAACCTCCTCTACCTTATGTTAGAGATCCCAAGGAATAATCTATTTTTCTCCTCTACTAAAACATGTAGGAGTCTAAGAATATTTCCTAGTAGCTTCTCTTTCCAAAATTAATCTATTCCTTAGACATTTTCTTTACCTGTTGGTTCCCATTTGGGATGATTTACCTACTTAGATTAGTCAAAATGGTCCTATATATTCTATTGCCTCGGGCTGGTGCTCTTTTTCCTCATTGAGTATAGTGGGTTGTATTTCCAAATGTGGTCAGAAATATATCTCCTATTTATAATCAGAAACTGTGAAGGATCTAAGTTTTACCCTATTTTTAAAAAACATGAGAGCACAGTCAAAGACCAAGACCATTCATTTCCCACAGCAAATGCAGCAGCCAGAGCAATATCTTGCTTGGTTCCTCAAGTCCCAATCCTACAATATCCTGAGGTGAGGGCCTGATAGTACCTGCATATGTGGATGGGTGCATTAAAGGGAGAAATATCCAAATTAGGAAACTCTGATTTTATATATGGTAGCCCATCCTTCCTTTCAGATACAGAGAAGAAACAGAGAGCACTTATCTTTATTCTGGAATATAAGCAAATCTTCTCCAGGCAAGGGAAAGAAAAGCCTTTACCTTTATTCCCCTGCAGGAGTGGGGGGAGACGAGAGAGAGAGAGAGAGGAGGGAGAAAAAAAGAGAGAGATGGAGGGAGAGAGAAAAAGAAAGAAAGGAAAAAAGGGAAGGAGGGAGGTGGTAGGGAGAGATCTCTCTGCTTTATTATGGTGGACTGTTTTCTTATACAAAAATTTTGTAAGTGCATTTACTCAGAGGGCTGGACTATGCAGGAAAATGACAAATGTAGGGAGACAAATGTTGTCTTCTAAAACCCATCACAAGCTAGTTTGTAAAGGGAAATTGCCACTCCTACATCAACAAGTGGAATTCATTTCCTTACTCCTTGCTGGGTCAACCCTTTCCACACGTTTTGACTAACAGAATGCAGATGAATCAACACTATAACTTCTAAAATCTGTATCTTCTACCATTGTCTCTTGGATTAATCCTTCTTGGAGGCCCACCCTCATGCTGTGAAGAAGCCCAGACAGCCATACTGCGGCTTCCAGGGAAAGAACTGATGCTCTGAAAACCCCAACTGAGTTCTTGCCCTATAGCCAAATATATGAGTTCCTGTGCAGATCAAACTCACTGGTAGATATCAAAAGAGAAACTTTTTATCCATAAGCATTTCTAGCATCTTAATATGCTAGTCCTTTAATATATAAAATAGAATGAGCAGTCATTAAAAGGGAGGTGCAGGATAGTATGAGTAATTTTCCTTGGCTTAATTGACATTTTTGCAACAGGAGGTCTTTTATGTGTGATAATTACTTGCAGGATTATTTCCTGATGTTATGCTCAGTGCCCCATAAATTCACACTCCTGAATCAGTTTTCACATGCCTGAAAAGTGTTGTGGTGAACAATGCTGACCCACAGACATCTTTTCAGGAAAATATTTTAAGAACATGTCTCTGAGATCTGTTTGCTTGTAATTTTCACTCTACAAAACAATGTTGTTTTTATCACCATGAGACAATACTTCTATTTAGTTATCAAGCTGGTTGTAAATTTAGCTATTTCCATATGTAGAGAGTTAGAATGCTCATTTCTCTGAGAGCTACTGAACCATTTATTGGCAATACTGGACCTAAAAGCACCACACAGCATGAGAAGATCTTTGAAATATCACAGGGAGCTTCATTTTAAGATGATAAGCTCTTAGGTATTAAAACCAATACTATGCTAACATTGATAATGACAATCATAAACAAATCTTCCAGGCTTTAGTGTAGGATCTTAGAACTAAAAAGAAGGAAAAGACAGCCAAAGCAACTCAATTTTAACCCTTGATAGTTACTTTATGTCAGGGTCATTTTCACAACTTCCCATCCTCCAAAATTTTAAAAGATTTACTATAAAATATAGATTCCCATAGTTTTCTCATTTTATAGTAGTTTTTCAAGACAAAAATTCATAATCTAAATTCAGATTTATTTGACTTATATTCTAACAGGATTAAGCATGCATTTTAAAAACATATGATATATCACTGGAAGTTTCTAATATGTCTTCTGTATTGTCGCTAAGGATCTAGGTCAATAGTTGTACAGTAGTCTCCCCTTATCCCTGGTTGCACTTTCCACAGTTTCAGTTACTTCTAGTCAACTGTGCTGTGGAAGCAGATGATCCTTCTGACATGTTTTCAGAAGGTCAGTAGTAGCCTAACACTACATCACAATGCCTAAGTCATTCATCTCACTTCATTTCATCATGTACGCATTTTATCATCTGATATCATCACCAGAAGAAGGGCGAGTAGAATACAATAAGATATTTTGAGAGAGACCATGCTCAACTTTTATTAGAGTATGTTATTATAATTGTTCTAGTTTATTATTAGTTATTAATCTCTTACTGTGTTTAATTCATAAACTTTATTATAGATATTTATGCAAAGGAAAAAAAATATATAGGGTTTGGTACCATCTGTGGGCTCAGACATCTACTGGAGGTCTTGCAGCGTTTCCTCTGTAGATAAGGAGGAACTATTCTATCAGGTTTTGAGATGGATTTTTGGGTTTTGTTTTTGAAGTATTCATTTGGTAACATGTAAGGCTGGTGCATATGGAAGAGGTGACTACATTCTTTAGTGTGGGGGTTTTAAAATATATCCATGAGAGACTATGGACTATGAGAAACAAACTGAGGGCCTCAGAGGGGAGGGGGATGGGGGAATGGGATAGACTGGTGATGGGTAGTAAGGAGGGCACGTATTGCATGGTGCACTGGGTGTTATACGCAACTAATGAGTCATCGAACTTTATATCGGAAACCGCGGAAGTACTGTATGGTGACTAACATAATATAATAAAAAATCATTAAAAAAAGAAATATGCATCAATTCAAAAAAAATTAAATATATCCACAAATTACATGACACTGGGCTGGATCAAGGGACTTCTAACAAATAGAATATGGTAGAAGTGACTGTGTGTGACTTTTGAGACTAGGTAATAAAAGGCATTATAGATTTTTCCTGGTACTCTTCTTGGATCACTCACTCCGGGGGGAGGCCAACTGCCATGTCATAAGGACATCCAAGCAGCCCTATGGAGAGGCTAACTTGGAAAGGAACAGAAGCCTCTTACTAACAGCCATGTGAGTGATCCATCTTATGAGAGTATCCTCCAGCACCAGTGAAATCTTTGGATGACAACAGCCCCAACCAATAGCTTGAGTGTAATCTCATGGGAGATCTTGACCCAGAGTTACCCAGATAAGTTGCTCCCAAATTTTTGACCTGCTGAAATTGTAAGGTAATAAACATTTGTTCTAACCTGCAAAAGGTTTGGAGTAATATTTTACACAGCAGTAGATCACTAATATACCAGTTCAGTCACTGTTCTGTACGAGAGATGCTTCTGTATATTCTCACTCTGGACACTATGATGGATTTCATCTTCTTTTCACATTAAGTGATGGACAGGAATGGAAAGAGCAGCATCTGTCCTATCTCTAATCTGAATCCTCATCTTCTTTATTGCATTGCTGATTCATTTCTACATTTTGTACTGGTGCACTGGGTAGTCCTGTATATTCAGTGCCATTTTTCTACACTGAAAACTATAAAACATTTTTGAAAGAAATTAAAGACCTCAATAGGTGGAAAGACATCCTGTGTTTATGGATTGGAAGACTTAATATTGTTAAGATCATGGTACTTCCCAAAATGATCTACAGATTTGATTCAATCCCTATCAAAATGTCTTTTCTACAGAAATGAAAAAACTAATCCTAAATTTTATATGGAATTGCAAGGAACCCTGAACAGCCAAAACAATATTAAAAAAGAACAAAGTTGGAGTACCCACATTTCCTGATCTGACAAATTACTATAAAGCTACAGTAATCAAAATGGTGTGGTACTAGCATAAATATTGACATACAGATCAGTGGAATAGTACTTTGTGTTTTTTATGAGATGGTCAGTCAGGTACAAAAGGAAATACAGGAGAGGCTCAGAAAAACAAAGTTCATTATACTCACAGGTCCTAAAGACAGAAGGCATAATATGTCATGCAGGATCACATAGAAAAACACTAGGGAGATCAGGAGACAGAAGATAGAAGGGAGAGAGCATTTAGGCCAGGAACTTTTACTAGGATTTCCACAGGAAAGGCGAGGCAGGGCAGGGGAAACAGTTTATGATTGGTCTGAATAATAGTGAGTTTTGGATTATAGAGATGAACTCTAGTTGCCTGGTACTTGGCTCTTGGATGATTAAGGAGTAGTGCCTCCTGGGGTACATGGGCCAGAAAGAGGAGGTATGTTTCTGGATTGGTTAGTTTGCATATTAAAGGTATGCTGTAGTCTGTGTCTTTTACTATCTCTAAGAATTTAGCTTAAGGTGAAGCAAGTCTCTCTCCCAGCCAGGAAAATTTTTTAAGATGTCAAATCATAATAATATACAGAAAAATTATATGCAATGCAAATAGAATTGGCAGTATAGAAATAAACCTGCATATCTATGGTCAACTGATTTTTGACAAGGGTGCCAAGACCTTCAATTGGAAAAGTCCGTTTCTTTTCCCCGGTCTTCAATTGGGGAAAGGCTGAACCTGGAGTGTATAAGTGAATAGTCTGTTCAATAAATGGTGCTGGGACAGCTGGATATCCAAATATAAAAGAATGGAGCTGGACCCTTACCTCATACTGTATACAAAATTCAACTCAAATGGACCAAAGTAAGATCTAAAGCTATAAAACTCTTAGAAGACAACATAGGTGTAAATGTGCACATCCTTGGAATAGTCAATGTTTTTTTAGATATGACATCAAAAGCGCAGGCAACAAAGAAAAACATAGGTTGGATATCATCACATTAAAAACTCTTGTGCATCAAAGGTTACTATCAAGATGGAAAGGTAACCCCCCAAATGGGGGAAATACTTGCAAATCCTATGTCTGATAAGGATCTAGTATCCAGAGTATATAAAAAGCTCTTAAAATTCAACAATAAGATGAACAACCAAATTAAAAAATGAGCAAAAAGAACCTGAATAGACATTTATCCGAAGAAGATATACGAATGGCCAACAAATACATGAAAAGATGTTCAGTGTCTTAGTATTAGAAAAATGCAAATCAGTATATGAGATAGTACTTCACACCCACTAGGATGGCTGTAATGAAAACAACAGAAAATAAACCTAAATATGAGACTTGAAGCTGCAAAATTCCTAGAAGAAAATATAGGCAGTAATTTCTTTGACATCAGTTATAGAAACATTTTTTTAGATGTGTCTCCTCAGGCAAAGGAAACAAAAGCAAAATTAAACTGTTGGGACCACACCAAAATAAAAAGCTTTTGCACAGCAAAAGAAATCATCAACAAAACAAAAAGGCAACCTACTGAATGGGAGAAGATATTTGCAAATGATATATTTGACAAGGGGGTAATATCCAAAATATGTAAAGAACTTCTACAACTTCAAAGCCAAAAGCCAAATAAATAATTTGATTAAAAATAGGCAAGGACCTGAATAGACATTTTTCCACAGAAGATATACAGATGGCCAACACACACATGAAAAGATGCTCAACATCACTAATCATCAGAGAAATGCAAATTAAAACCATGATAAGATATCACTTTACACCTGTCAGATGGCTAAAATAAAAAACACGAGAACTAACAACTGTTGGTGAGGATGTGGAGAAAAAGGAACTCTTGCGCACTGTTGATGGGAATGCAAATTGTGACAGCCACTGTGGAAAACAGTATGAAGATTCCTTAAAAAATTAAAAATAGAATTACCGTATAATCTAGTATTTCCACTACTATTTACCCAAAGAAAATGAAAACACTCATTTGAAAAGATATATGCTCTGCTATGTTTATTGCAGCATTATTTACAATAACCAAGACATGGAAGTAACCCAAGTGTTCATCCATAGATGAACGGATAATGAAGAGGTGATACACACACACACACACACACACACACGCTGAATATTATTCAGCCATAAAAAAGAATATCTTGCCATTTGCAACAATATGGGTGGACCTAGAGGGTATAAGTGAAATAAGTCAGTCAGAGAAAAGACACATATCATATGATTTCACTCATATGTGGATTTAAGGAACCAAACAAAGAGACACAAAAAATAAACTCTTAAATACAGAGAACAAACTGGTGATTGCCAGAGGGGAGGTGGTGGGGAGATGGTATAATAGACAAAGGGGATCAAGAGTACACTTATCTTGAGAACTGAGAAATGTATAGAATTTTTGAATCATTATATTGTACACCTGAAATTAATATAACACTGTATGTTAATTTTACTTGAATAAAAAATTAAAAACTATGTAATTGTTATTACAAAATTCTCATCCGATAATTCCAAACAAATACACAAATAACAGAAAATAACAAGTGCTTGTGAGGATGTGGAGATATCAGAACCTTCAGACATTGCCAGTGGGTATGTAAAATGGTCAACTGCTTTGGAAAACAATTTGGCAATTCATCAATAAGTTAAACATAGAATTACCATGTGACCTAGCAATTGGACTTTTTGAGAACTGAGAATAAAAATGTGTATATGAATGTTTATAGCACTATTCACAATAGCCAAAAGATGGAAACAACCCAAATGTCCATCAGCTGATGAGTGGATAAACAAATGTGATACATCCATATAAGAGAATATTATTCAGCCATGAAAAGTAATGAAGTACTGATTCATGCTATCATATGGACTGTGAAAACATTGTGTTAAGTGAAAGAAGCCAGATACAAAAGATCACATATTATATGATCTAGAATATCTAATATATTATAGACTATCTAATATATCTGATACCTAGAATATATAATATCTAGAATAGGCAAATTTATAGAGATAGAAAGTAGATTAATAGTTGTTGGAGGTGGGGCAAAGAGGGATTGACTGCTTAATGGCTGGCAGGTTTCTTTTGGGATGATTACTTGTACAACATTGTGAATGCACTACATGCCACTGAATTGTACACTTTAAAATGGTTAAAATGGTGAATTTTATGTTATAGTATTTTACTATGGTTTAAAAAAAAAAACTATCATGAGCCCCTGTCCACTACGCAAGAGTATGGGTATAATTCACACTTGTAATTGTTATGGATTTATATATTTACTTAACAGTTTCTAACAAAAAGGCAGTGAAGTGTTTTGATAAAGGGACAGCTCTGTCCGATTCTCACAAAGGCATTGTTTCACTTGCCAGTCTGGTTGAATGGAGCTTATTACAAACAAACATGTATAACAGAAAGATGTAAAGGGATAAACTGAGCCCTTCCTGCCAGGAATATACAGTTTTATCATGACTTGAACTAGCTTTATATAAAGGAAATTAGGACTGGAGTAAGTTTTAGGGAGTAGAGCTCTAGCACCTTGCCCTAGAACTTTGTCTTTTTGCTCTTCCCTACTGAAATGGAAGATCTGGCATTTGGAAGTTTGGAGGTGTGTATATGCAGAGAACATTTTGTCACGAGACAGTTTCTCCCTGTATCTCTCACATTTCTATATGATCTGGGTCTCCTGTGCAAAGCTATCTACAGCCACTTTAAGAATGTCTGTATAAAGAGATATTGCAAGATAAAGAACTTCTCCCTTCCTGAAGAACTTCAGGGATAGTAAAGTCTCTCTCCTTTCCTCAGAGAACATTTGTTTTCTACTTAAGATAGTATCTTTCTGTGGGCAAAGATTGGACAGGTTTGCTAGCAGCCCCTATTAAGATTAGGGCTTTCTAAAACTTGAAATTCTGCAGGTGTGATCCTAAGTCACAGTGTGTACAGTAGCATTTACCTAGCCCCACTCTTCATTGCCCTGATGGGACTCAGGGATCAGGGGAAACAGTATGAACCTGCAGTTTCTGCTGCCTGCTGTGCTGGGTCTAATTGTTTACATCTGGCTGGGCTTGCTGTGTCCTCACTGACTAAATTCATGGAAGTATGGCTGGCTGACTTAATGGCTGCCTGCTGCTTAGGGACTGCTTCTCTAGATCTAGAAGCACTAGATCATAAGAAAGGACCATAAGAAGATCAGAGTTTAACTTGAGCCCCTAATTTTTCTTGAATCTGAGTCATAGATTCCTGGGTTTCCAGGGATTTTAGAGGAGGCACAGATAGAACATGCAAGCATGTGCCATCTGGCCACCCCAAATGGCTGCCCAGTGCAAAAAAGACCTTGCCTTTATAGTATTCTCCCAATATCAGGGGGCCGTTGATGGTGTTACAAGAATGCTAATCTAGTGTGACAGATACTAGAGCAACTATTTTGATTCCTGCATTGTTAGAAGGAGAAATGGCAATGACAACAGAGGAGGGCCTGCAGTTCTGCCACCATGGTGACTCACATGAGCAATAAATCACATACTAACTTCACCTGGTGAATGCAGGTGAAAGAGTGAAACCAGAAGAGAGAAAGCCGACAATGTTCCTGTCTCCTCCGAGTAGCTTCTAGCAGCTGCACTTGAGCTGAGAGTGGGAGGAGCTTTGAAATTCCAGACAGTGACTTGAGATTTTAATACTCAAACTATATCACAAAATGTTTATCAGAACTGATATTTATGTTTTTTCTTTTAAATTAACTTTAAATTATTTAATCATTACAAAAGAAATCCTGAAGGAAAATTTGTTAAAATTACATTAAATCTATATATTAACTTGGAAAGAATTGATGTCTTCATAGTACTCAGATTTTTCCTTTAGGAATTTGTCCTATATTTATTCATTCAAAACGTCATACCTATATTTAAATTTTTTTCTCTCTCTACATAGGTATTACATTGTCTTTTTAGTGTTATTACGAGGCTTTGGTTGCTATTGCAAATAAGCCCCCTTTCCATTACAAATAACATATACAGAAAAATATAGAAATCTACAGTTTTTATGTTTTATTTATTCAGTATTTAATTAATTACTGCTATTTGTCAGGCACTGATCTAGATACATATTTATTTTGAATCTTACCACTTCACTTCACTCTAATTAAAGAGTTTTTTCAGGTATTACAGATATAATAAATTTACTACTTCCCAATAATCAAATCTATTGTTTTGATTTCAAGCACCTTTCCACTGGCAAGAACATCCTTAAGAAGATAAAATAACGGTAATATTGGCATTCTCATTTTGTGATTAATATGAATGGAATGTCTTTATTGTTTATTAAAAATTGGGTATTTGAAGAGGCGTTGATAAATAATACCACTTTCTTCTCCTCCTGTATAGACAGGCAATTACAAAATAAGATACAAAACACAGACAAATGGAAATCAAGATCTCAGCATTATTACTGATGGTGTCAAGTGAGGATATTGTCTCTATATCTGAGCTCAAAGGACTTGCTAACTCTCCCCAAATGAGAAAAGATTACCTACACAAGTATAGACAGTATTGAGCAACTACAGGCTCCCTTATGGGGCTGCCCCTTATAAGTGACAACATAGCAGAAAGGACCTTCTGTGTAGGTGGCCCATTTGGGGACAGAAAGGGCCTAAGCTGCAATACCTAGCTCCTTTCAAAGCACCAATCCAAGGGTTGCACTGTATTCCATGGTATGGGGTACAAGGGAGTGAGAGTCATCACAGAGAAAGTAGGTTCCCCCTTATATATGATGTGATTATTGATTTTTAAGTACTTGTCCTTTAGAGTGATAGGAAAGTAAATTTTCTAATTTTACTAAGAACCCTATTTAAATGATTTAAAAATGAATGTTAAATGTTATTACATTTCTCTTTGGCATCTATGGATTCATGATACAGTTTTTCATATTAGACTTAGAGTTAATTTGTGTTGCTTGAATAAATATATTTTTAAAAAATAATATTTCTTTAAAAAATTTTTTATTATGTTATGTTAGTCACCATACAGTACATAATTACATTTTCATGTAGTGTTCCATGATTCATTGTTTGCGTTTAACACCCAGTGCTCCATTCAGTATGTGCCCTCCTTAATATCCATCACCAGGCTAGCCCATCCCCCCACCACCCTCCCCTCTGAAACCCTCAGATTGTTTCCCAGAGTCCATAGTCTCATGGTTCATTCCCCCTTCTGTTTACCCCCCCTTCATTCTTCCCCTCCTTCTCCTACCAATCTCCCTGCTATTTCTCATGTTCCACAAATGAGTGAAACCATATGATAATTGTCTTTCTCTGCTTGGCTTATTTCACTAAGCATAATCTCCTCCAGTCCCATCCACGTTGCTGCAAATGTTGTGTAATCGTTCTTTCTGATGGCTGAGTAATATTCCATTGTATATATGGAACACATCTTCTTTATCCATTCATCTGTTGAAGGACATCTCGGCTCCTTCCACAGTTTAGCTATTGTGGATAATGCTGCTATGAACATTGGGGTGCATATGGCCTTTCTCTTCACTACATCTGTATCTTAGGGGTAAATTCCCAGTAGTGCGATTGCTGGGTCATAGGGTAGCTCAATTTTTAACTTTTTGAGGGACCTCCACACTGTTTTCCAAAGTGGCTGTACCAACTTGCATTCCCACCAACAGTGTAAGAGGGTTCCCCTTTCTCCACATTCTCTCCAACATTTGTTGTTTCCTGCCTTGTCAATTTTTGCCATTTTAACTGGTATAAGGTGGTATCTCAATGTGGTTTTGATTTGAATTTCCCTGATGACTAGTGATGTTGAACATTTTTTCATGTGTCTGTTAGCCATTCGTATGTCTTCATTGGAAAAATGTCTGTTCATATCTCCTGCCCATTTTTTGATTTGATTATTTGTTTCTCATGTATTGAGTTTGAGAAGTTCTTTGTAGAACTTGGATAACAGCCTTTTATCTATAGTTTCATTTGCAAATATCTTCTCCCATTCTGTGGGTTGCCTCTTTGTTTTGATGAATGTTTCATTTGCTGTGCAGACTTTTTATCTTGATGAAGTCCCACAAGTTCATTTTTTCTTTTGTTTCCCTTGCCTTTGGAGACGTGTCATTAAAGAAGTTGCTGTGGCCGATGTCGAAGAGGTTACAGCCTATGTTCTTCTCTATGATTTTGATGGATTCCTGTCTCTCAATGAGGTCTTTCATCCATTTGGAGTTTGTCTTTGTGTATGGTGTGAGAGAGTGGTCAAGTTTCATTCTTTTGCATGTAGCTGTCCAATTTTCCCAGCACCATTTATTGAAGAGACTGTCTTTTTTCCACTGGACGTTTTTTCCTGCTTTGTCAAAGATTAGTTGACCATAGAGCCAAAGTTCCATTTCTGGGCTGTCTATTCTGTTCCATTGGTCTATGTGTCTGTTTTTGTGGCAGTACCATGCTGTCTTGGTGATCAGAGCTTTGTAGTATAGCCTGAAATCAGGCAATGTGATGCCCCCAGCTTTGTTTTTCTTTTTCAACATTTCCTTGGCGATTCGGGATCTTTTCTGGTTCTACACAAATCTTAGGCTTGTTTGTTCCAGCTCTTTGAAAAATGTCATTGGTATTTTGATTGGATGACACGGAAAGTGTACATTGCTTGGGGTAGCATAGACATTTTAACTATATTTATTTTTCCAATCCATGAGCATGGAATATTTTTCCATCTTTTTGTGTCTTCTTCAATGTCTTTAATCAGGAGGTCATTTTCAGTGTCCTAGCATGAAACACATAGTGATTGAGGAAACCTGAGCCATACCTGAGGAATAAGCATGCCAAAGCTTATTCTGTAGTTTCTAGATTATAGATCATTTACCTGTCCGGTTAAGTTGATTCCAAAATATCTTATGGTTTTTGGTGCTATCGTAAATGGAATCGATTCCCTAACTTCTCTTTCTTCAGTCTCATTGTTCGTGTATAGAAATGTAACTGATTTCTGAGCATTGATTTTGTATCCTGCCACATTACTGAATTGTTGTATGAGTTCTAGTAATTTGGGGGTGGAGTCTTTTGGTTTTCCATATAAAGTATCATGTCTTCTGCAAAGAGAGAGAGTTTGACTTCTTTGCCAATTTGAATACATTTTATTCTTTTTTGTTTTCTGATTGCTGTTGCTAGGACTTCTAGTAGTATGTTGAACAATAACGGTGAGAGTGGGCATCATTGTCATGTTCCTGATCTTAAGGGAAAGGCTCTCAGCTTTTCCCCATTGAGAATGATATTCACTGTGAGCTTTTCCTAGATGGTTTTTATGAAATTGAGGAAATTACCCTCCATCCCTACACTCTGAAGGGTTTTAATCAGGAAAGGATGCTGTATTTTGTCAAATGCTTTTTCTGCATCAATTGAGAGGATCATATGGTTCTTGTCTCTTCTCTTTAAGTTAATGTGATCTACCACACTGATTGATTTGCGAATGTTGAACCACTCTTGCATCCCAGGGATGAATCCCGCTTGGTCATGATGGATAATCCTTTTAATGTACTGTTGGATCTTATTAGCCAGGATCTTGTTGAGAATTTTGGCATCCATATTCATCAGGGATATTTGTCTGTAATTCTCCTTTTTGATGAGGTCTTTGCCTGGTTTTGGGATCAAGGTAATGCTGGCCTCATAGAATGAGTTTGGTAGTTTTCCTTCTGTTTCTATTTTTATTAATTATTAAATTTATTAATTTGGGTCCTTTCTCTATTCTTTTGAATAATTCTGGCCAGTGGCTTATCGGTCTTATTAATTCTTTCAAAGAACCAGCTTCTAGTTTTGTTGTTCTGCTCTACTGTGCTCTTGGTTTCTAATTCATTGATCTCTGCTCTAATCTTAATCCACTGTCTTCTTGTGTGTGGGTTAGTCCTATTCTTCTGTTCCAGCTCCACCTTCTTGAGGTGAGCATGTAAAAACTGCATTTTAGATTTTTGTATTCTTTTTTTTTAAAAGACTTTATTTATTTATTTGACAGAGAGACAGCCAGCGAGAGAGGGAACACAAGCAGGGGGAGTGGGAGAGGAAGAAGCAGGCTCCTAGAGGAGGAGCCTGACGTGGGGCTCAATCCAGGACCATGGGATCACGCCCTGAGCCGAAGGTAGACACTTAACGACTGTGCCACCCAGGTGCCCCTATAACCCCCTTTAATATTTCTTGTAGGGCTGGTGTAGTGTTCACATATTCTTTCAGTTTCTGCCGGTCTTGGAAGCTCCGTGTCTCTTCATCCATTCTGAATGACAGCCTTGCTGGATAAAGAATCCTTGCTGCATGTTCTTCTCACTTAGTGCTCTGAATATATGTCTTGCCAGCTTTTTCTGGCTTGCCAGGTCTCTGTAGACAGGTCTGATGTTATTCTGATGTTCCTCCCTCTGTATGTGAGGAATCTCTTCACCTTGGCTGCTTTCAAGATTGTTTCCTTGTATGTAAGATTCTTGAACTGTACTATTATGTGATGTGGTGTCAGTCTGTCCTCATTGATCTTGGGAGGGGTCCTCTCTGCCTCTTGGACACAAATGCTTGTTTCCTTCAGCAGATTAGGGACGTTCTCAGCTACAATTTGTTCAAATATCTCTTCTAGACCTCTCTCTTTCTCCACCCCCTTGGGGATGCCGATGATTCTGACATTGGAACATTTCATTGAATCAGTAATCTCCTGTAGTCTTTTTTCTTGAAATTGGGGTTTTTAAAGCCATGTTTCTTCTCTTTCTTTCTTTTCTATCGTATCATCCTCTAACTCACTAATTTGCTCTTCTGCCTCGTTTACCCTGGCCATGAGGGCATCCAGTTTAGACTGCATTTGATTCATAGCATTCTTAATTTCCATGAGATTTGTTCTCATTTCCACCCTTAGAGATTCTATATTTTTGTTAATGTTTTCTTGAAGCCTACACATCATCTTGACCATTGTTAGTCTGAAATCCATTTCTGACAATTTGGTTATATCCATATCCATTAGTTCTGTGGCAGAGGCCACAGTCTGTTTCTTTCCTTTGTTGGGGGTTCCTACTCCTTGTCATTTTGATGAGGTGTGGTTGCAGGGATGTACAGAGCCCAAAGTATTGACTAGGACCCATGCAAGATGCACTTGTTTTATAGGGACCTTAGAGACGTGGGCTTCTTGTTCTTTCAGCCTGCCTTCTGGAGGAGGGGCCTGCTGTGCTGATACTCAGGAACACTGTTTGGGTAGATTTGCCCTGTTGAGGGGAAGGGTATGGGCACAGTGAGAACTGGTTTTTCTGGGCTTTTGTTCTCTCATGGCTTTCCCTGGCAGCTTTCTGTGACTCTTCAGAGGGTCAGAGCAGCAGTGACCATATCCAAACCTCTGTCTCAGAACAGAGAGATCGCAGTCTGCTCTTCACTGAGCTCTCCAGGCCACTCTAACTCTGTTTCTGTCGGTGCTGCTAAAAATCCGCAAGTCCCAGGTTGTGTGCCCTAGAGCCGCTCTCCCAGTCTTCACTCCCAGGGCCAGCACCTCTTTGCCCTTTGTGCTTATAAAACCGCCAGCTGCCCTGATTCCCAGGTGCACTCCAGAGCTCTGGTTTTCAGACTTGTCACATGCACTCCCAAGCTCCCGTTTTCAGTCTGGTTTCCGCTCCTGGTTTTAGTCTGGTTTCCTGGCGGCTACCTGTCTGAGTCTGGCCTGCTCCCCAGCGCAGGAGGCTACTGCTTCCCGCTGCCTGAGTGTGGCTTCTCCCTCCCCCTTCTGTTCATCTTCCTATATCTGTGCACAGATTCACAGCTCCCCACTTCATACCTCAATACCCAGAGCCGGAGGTGTTCATCCGTAGAGATCCAGATGTATCTTCTTACATCTCAGGCTGATTTTGTGGGTGTTCAGTGTGGTCTGGTAGATATCCAGCTTGATTCAGGGGACCAGCTGAAATAGGGTCCCCTACTCCTCTGCCATCTGTTTTCCTCCTAAAAATAATATTTCTATTCTTATGTTAAACTCTGCTTACTTATGGTAGATAACTCTTTAATTCTGTAATTTAAATGAGATTTCTAATTTTTTTCTTTTTTAGAAATTATAAATTCTGTTCACAGGAGAGATCCATTTAATGCAAACACACACAGAGATACACATATATACATACACTTATTTAGTACTGGTGCTTGTCTAGATGCTGGAGATATTACAGGAGTGAAACATAAAATTTGTGCCCACTTAAAGTTTACATTCCAATGAGATTGGTGTGTCTACTTTGGGAGGAGTGAGGAATCTTTTCAACTTTGATTTTACTGATTCTTTTTACTCTTCAGATTTATTGAGGCAATTGACATGAAACATTGTGTAAGTTTAGGTATACAACATTATGATTTGATAAATGTATATATTACAAAATGATTACCTCAATAAGGTTAGTTAACACCTCTGTCACTTCATATAATTGCAAATTTTTTTGTTGTGAGAATATTCAAGATCTAATCTCTTACCAACTTCCAAATATATATTACAGTATTGTTAATAACAGTCCCTATGCTATATATTAGAGCCTCAGAACTCACTCATCTTATAACTGGAGATTTATACACTTTGACCAGCATTACCTCATTTATCCCACCTGTCAGCCCTAGCAATTGTCATTCTACTCTGTTTCTATGAGTTTGCTTTTTTTTCTTTTGTAGTTTCAAGTCTTTATTTAATTTAGTTAAGATACAGTGTTATATTAGTTTCAGGTATAGAATTTAGTGATTCATCATTTTCATACAATACCCAGTGCTTATCACAAGTGCCCTCCTTAATACCCATCACCTATTTAACCCATTTCCCTTGCCCACTTGCCTTCCAGCAACCCTTAGTTTGTTCTCTATAGTTAAGAGTCAGCTTTTTGAAAAAATTTTTGATTCTACATGTAAGTGAGATCACATAGTATTTGGCTTTCTCTGTCTGACTTAATTCACTTAGCTTAATGCGCTCAAGGTCTACCCATGTTGTCACAAATGGCAGAATTTCATTCTTTTTAATGGCTGAAAAATATTCATATATGTCTATATCTATATATCATATTTCCATATCCATTCATTCATTGAGGGATAGTTAGATTTTTTCCATTTCCTGGCTAATATGAATGAACATAGGAATACAAATAGTTCTTTGAGATTATGATTTCATATTCTTTAGATATGTACTCAGAATTATATTGCTGGATCATATAGTAGTTTAATTTCTAAAGGAGACTTCGTTGTGTTTGTCACAGTGGCTGACCAATTTACCTTGTCCTTCTGATAATAGCCATCTCAAATGGTGTGAGGTGGTATCTCATTGAAGTTCTGATTTGCATTTCCCTGATGATTGATGTAGAGCATCTTTTCATGCACTTATTGGCCATTTGTATATCTTCTTTGGAAAAATATCTCTTCTAGTGTTCTGCCCATTTTAAAATTGATTTTATTTTGTCATTGTGGTGTTTAAGTTCCTTATATATTTTGGGAAAAACTCCCTCATCAGATAATAGTTTACAAATATTTTTCCCATTCTGTAGGTTGCCTTTTTATTTTGTTGATTGTTTCCTTTGTTGTGTGAAAGACTTTTAAGTTTGATGTAGTCTCTCTTGTTGATTTTTTTGTTGTTGTTGCTTGTGCTTTTGGTGTCATATCCAAAAAATCATTGCGAAGACCAATGTTAAGGAGATATTTCCCTACTGTTCTTCAAAGAGTTTTGTGGTTTCAGGTATTACATTTATATTCTTAATCCAATTCAAGTTAGTTTTGGTGTAAGCTAGGGGTCCTGTACCATTCTTTCGTGTGTGGATATCCAGTTTTCTAGCTCCGTTTATTGAAGAGACTATCCTTTCTGCATTGTTTCCTTGACCCCCTTGTCAAATATTAGTTGACCGTATATGTGTGGTCTTATATCTGGGCTCTCTATGCTGTTCCACTGGTTTAGGTGTTTGTTTTAATGCCTGTACCATACATTTTGATTACTATAGCTCTGTAATATAGTGTAATGTTAGGAAGTATGGTTTTTTTCCCCTCAAGAGAGAATGAATTTGAAGAATTTCTAGGAGATAAAATTGGCAGGTATTCATCATTTATTGGTAAAGGATTATTAAGGGAAAAGGTTATTCTTAGGTTTCTGGTTTGGGTGGTTAAGTTGTTGATGGGGGTCACTGACTAAGGTAGGAAATACAGAAGATTTAGGAGGAGTAGATTGGAAGCTAAGAATATGTGGAAAGTTATGAGCTCTAGTTTGTATATATTGAGTTTGAAGTACATGCGAGTTATCCAGTTGTTTATGTTAAACAGTAAATCATATATGTGAGCTGATGTTGAGGGAGATTGAGTGGTTAAGGTGTTGATTTTGGGATTTATCACTTTATGGATTATTAAAATAAACTTTTCAGGGAGCCAGTGAAGAGTGAGAAGTTTAATCACCTGAGCACAGAACCATATGCATAAAGAGGACAACTGAGAATGAAGTAGGAAACTGAGAAGGAAGTTAGTATGGTGGGAGATTGTGAAGTTTCAAAAGATGCCTGCAGGTTCAAATGGAATAGAGAGGCAAAATGAAATAAGGACTGAAATGCTTTTGTTGGATTTTGGCAATTAGAGTTTGTTTTGATATGAGTGTGATTAGATCCAGTGGATGTTAGAATTAGCCAGGAACTTTAAAATTACAAAGATTTACCCCTTGTTTTTAAAGACAGGAATGTTTTAGAGACAATGTTCATTGAGAGTTTTTATGTAGGTTACAGCTGAAAAATATTGCCTGCACATAGTAGGTGCTTAATAACCAGTGTTTGAATGAATGATTGAACTCTCTATTACTAGAACCAGAACTAGAATCATACATCTAGATTTAGGTGTGAAGTTAGATTGAGACATTCTTGTTTTTTAAGTTAGGTCTCTATTGCTCTGATCTTCCCTCTTAGAACCACGTTTGCTGAAAACCCAAAATTTTGATAGGTAGTATTTCTGCTTTCATTTGTCTCTAGTTATTTTTTTAATTTCTTCTTTGATTTCTTTGACTATACATTGGTTAATGCATTGCTTCAGTAACATATTGTTTAATCATCACAGTTTTGTGGATTTTCCAGTTTTCTTCTTATAATTGATTTTTTAGTTTTATATCATCATAGTCGGAGAAGATACTTGATATGATTTTATTATTGAGACTTGTTTTGTGGCCTAACATGTGATCTGTACTAGGTAATGTTTCATGTACACTTGAGAAAACTATGTATTCTGTTGATCTTGAATGGAATGTCTGTATATGTCTATTATGTCCATCTGTTTTAATGTATTGTTTAAGGCCAGTGTTTCCTTATTGATTTTTTATTTAGATCTATCCATTGATATAAATCAGGTGTTAAAGTTCCTTACTATTATTGTAGTCTGTCAGTTTCTCCCTTTAGATCTGTTAATATTAGCCTTATATATATTTATATATTGGCATTCTAGTGAGTTCAATGTTTTGCCTATATTTTGTGCTTTCTGTAAAATAAAACACTCAATATGTATTCCTTTATATCTGGTTTGTTTGACTTATCATTTTTTGAGAATTACCTATTAGTAAAAGGAAAAATGGTCTTTATTTCTTATTGTTACAAGAGTGGATTCCAAAAATTTGTTGTTTGTAAGTACTAAAGGAAGGATTATTGGTGTTGGAAAGTGCACTAGGCTAAGATCTGAGGTCCTGGGTTCAATTTCCATTCTGTGACTAGGCAGGGATCTTGGGAAAGTACCTTACCTCTCTGAGTCTTGATTTCCCTATTTGCAAAATAAGAATAGTTGTGTGTGTGTGTGTGTGTGTGTGTGTGTGTGTAGTACCTATTACATAAGCTATGGGGATCTAATTAACTCATTTAAAGAATATTTCCTGAGCAGTTACTATGTTCTAGGCACTGCTCCAAGTGCAGTTATATAGCCATATACAGAGTAGGCAAAAATTCATGCCTTCAAGAAGCATAAACTATAAGGTAAAGAGGTATGTAAAAGTATATTGAAAACAATCAAATATATGATGACATCATCATACAAACTAGTCACTAATGCTCAAATCATATGTATTATATAAATAATGTATTTATAATGCATTATTATATTATAATGTGTTATTTGGTTTTACCCAAGTCCCTGAGATTTAGAGAATGGAAATGGTTTTTTATACCAGGATAATTTATCATCCAGGAATCAGTTCCATCAGGTGTTATTTTTGGGGGTTGTCTCAGGTGTTTACCAATTAGCATGGAGAGACATTAGGGATTTTCATGGAAATCCCAGCAAATTGCCAAGCAACTTGTAGATAACCAAAGGTTATTGGCATTCTACCTTTTGACTAATTCAAAAACATTTAACTGAGAGATATCATAAAATATTTATTAGGATTGAAGAAGAAAAACACACTTTAAAAGCATGAATTATTTGCTAATACTGAAAATATTTTCCAGGTCTCTTTGATGTTATTTTCAACAAAGGAAATTTATGCATTTTCCAAAGTCATGAAATGAGACATCTTTCTCTTGCTGTTGACAACAACAATGTCACTGGAATGGTATGCTGTAATTTTCCTTTTTGTCATATATCAATAGTATTGTATCCACATATAATCTATTTTTATAAGATCAAATTGTATTTCCTTTGGCTTTCACTTTCACCATTTTCATTATTCTGTTTTGTCTAAGTTTTGAGATTCTGATGTATAAATGGTCCTGAATTTCAGCAATTAAAATTTAGACAAGAAAAAGTAGACCACTGTCCTGATAACATTCAAAATATTAACTAAGCCTCCAAAAGGAGATGATTTAATTTCTCAAGGGCCCTTTCAGGGAGCATATTATTAGGGGAAAATAATAATAATTTCACCTAAGTACACTTTGTATTGCTTGGTTTAGGTTTGAAAAGTAGCTTTTAATATATAAAGTAGTTTAAAAAATATATGCATGCTTTTTATTTTGAAAAATGAGACAGCATAGGATAACTGTCATGCACTGTTCCAAATGCTTAATAGGTGTTATAACATTTAGTCTTCATATCTACCCTCTGAGAGAATCCATTATTATCCCTATTTAACAGAAGAAGAACCTGACAGGTAGATGCATTGAGTTGCCCAAGGTCACATAGATAGTAAATGTGAAAGCAGGAATTGAACACAGGCATTCTGATTCTAGCATTCATGCTACAGCTTCCTCATACAATGTTATATAATATTACATGATTATTTTTTAAGATTTTATTTATTTATTTATTTATTTATTTATTTATTTATTTATTTATTTTAGAGAGAGCATGAGTAGAGGGAGAAGAGGGAGAGGGACAAGCAAACTCTACACCGAGTGCAGAGCTCCTTGCAGGGCCCGATCCCCCGACCCTGAGGTCACGACCTGAACTGAAACCAAGAGTTGGAGGCTCAACCAGCTGAGACACATAGGCACCCCAATATTACATGATTTTTGACTCATAGCATGTTATTTAATTTAAGGGAAAATAATAATTATTGAAAAAAAGCTTATGTAATTTGTAGGCCTGAAATTCAGGCTAAGTGATAATCAGTCAACTTTTCTTCATAAAGCCTTTTCTCCTCTGGTCTGGACTTAGCAAGTCATCCTGTGCTATACTTTGTAGCATATTCTTCTCAGTTAGTACAAGGTCCTAGTCATAGTAAGTGCTTATAAATATGAATGTAGTAGATATGGAATCTACTCAATTAAGTCAAGAGTTTGAGAAATGTCCCATTACTCTATTTTTCTAAAATCAAATTAAATCTACTTCCAAGCCCCTATCCTACTAGGTTGGTGAGAGTTTCCGTATTAGTTATTATGAGACTCACCTTGTTATACACAAGATTTCTCCTCGTTTGGGGGGGTCTTAGAATATCTGGTAACAGCCCTCTTAGCTTCAAGTCCACACCAGTCACTGCTAATGTACTTATCAAACATCAGATGATTTCTTTAAAGATGAATAGCCTTGTCGCTTACCTGCCATCCTTATACAAGAGCATTTTGCCGAGTTTGGTAGCCTTTGTGTCATGGGTTAAGCCATTCAAGGCCATCAATGAGTCCTTCCTTTTCAGGCTCAAGTACCTCCCCAAGGTAATGATGGGAAATGGGGGTAAAATCTCAAATAGTACCTTGAACCAGGAATGTTTCCTTGTAGCATAACCTCCTCATTTGTTTAGCTTTTTGTAAGTAAAACCTAGTAATGCATGTCTGTTAATTTTAGCTTTTAGTCTAAAATAATCCTGGGTTAGGAGGATACAAATAAAGACATGAAAAATAAACAACAATAAAATACATATTAACAACTCAGAATATCCTGCCACTGAAGTTTTTTTGTTGTTACCCAATACTCTACCATGGGTTCTGAGAAATCAAGAGAAGAAAGTCTTGGAACAAAACATTGGAAATCAGGCTAGAGAATCGAAACAATTAAATTACAAAAGCATGTCATAGATAATACAAAGATTTTATAGAGTGGAGTAGACCTGTACATACATATAATGTCCAAACATTTTAAATTTAATTATTTTCTATTGCTAATTCAGAGTTTTTTTTGTTTTTTTGTTTTTTGTTTTCCTTTTAGGCTAGTGGTGGAGCCTGCACTGAGCTGCGGGTGCTGTATCAGCCCAACCGCTGTGCACTTCTTGAGTCAGCACTGGTTCCTGGTCACATAGTTACTTTTGATCATCATGGCAAAACAGCTGCTGAATCATCCGTGGGCTATGCAGACCTTTCAAAAGAATTTGTGGTTTTTGTCAAGGTAAAATGGTGGAAAGTCATTAAAGTGTATATTGCTAAATACCTACTTTCTTTTGCTCTGTTGAGGAAAACTCTTGAGTTGAGTCATTAAGGAGTAATCAGATCTCTTCCCACTAATGCCACTCTTCCTACAGGTGGCATTGATGCCTATTGCCATTCTATTTACCCAAACTTTGAAAAGCAATAGGGATCTTAGCTTTAGCAGCACTGAAACTGGTAGGAGTAATATCCTGAATTCAATTGAATTTGGAGGTTAAAACTATAAATGGTATAAATGTGGGAATTCTAAATAAAAATTTATAGACTCTGACGTTGGGAGTCAAATTTATATATTTAACTTTTCTAACAATTAGAATATTTACAATCTTTGAGTGTTGTATGTGTGTGATCATTTTTGCTTCTTTCTTTATAGTATGTGTCTGTGAATTTATCTTAAAAATATTATTGTTATCATAATAATATAGTAAGTATATGAGATTGCCTATTTTGTGCCAAGCACTTCACCGAGAGCTTTACCACATACAAAACTGTATTTAATCATCCTAGAAGTACTGACAGATATTATCTGTATTTTAAACATGAAGAAAAGATTTTCAGAGAAATTAAAAATCTGACTAGTATAACGTAACTAGTAAATGGTAGATCATGATTCAAATCAAAGTCAGTTTGTCTTCAAAACTTTTTATACTTACTATATAATAAACACTTCATTACATTTATTATTTTTCCTGAAACAACATGATTTTTAATGCTTGCATAATACCCTAACATAAAGTATATGATTATGTATATGTGTTTATTTATTTATTTAATCACTGGATGTTTAATCTTAATATCTTCATTTTACCACTCTATATATGTTACTGCAAAATATACTTGACATATGTCTTTGGCCAATATTTTATCATTTTCTAAGTTAGATGATTTGAAATAGAATTTAAGAGTCAGAATATGAAGGCTTTAAGACTATGGGAACATACTGACAAATTTCTTTCCAGAAATGTACTAATTTCCATCCTGTGAAAGTTAAACCAACTCTGAAGTTAGAGGGGACAGTTTACATGACCACCTTCACTTCTGACACAAATTTCAGAGTTCCAGGGTCCTTGAAACCACTATCAAGTTTTGATAACTTAATAGAATAACTCAGAACTCACTGGAGTTGTCATATTCATGGTTATGGTTTATCACAGAGAAAGGATACAGGTTATAGTCAGCTAAGGGAAGAGACACATAGGGCAGAATTCAAGAAAAGTACCAAAGGGTGCAACTTCTAGTTGTCCTCTCCCCATAGAGTCAGGACAGCTTTAGTTTCTCAGCATTGATATGTGACAATATGCATGGAGTTTTGTCAACCAGAAAGCTCACCTGAGCCTTGGTGCCCAGTCTTTATTGGGGTTCAATCATATAAGGAGTCCGTGTGGATGATCTCAGTCTCCAGCCTCTCAGGAGGTCAGCTGACACCTTGTGACTCAAAGCTGCCACCCGAAATCACATTTTTACTATGTGGCTGGCCCAAGTCCATCAAGCAAACAAAAACTCATATCAAACTTGACAATCCAAAGGTTTAGAGATTACATTTTAGAATCTGAAGGCTTTTAAAAGCCAGACATCTGTGGGTAAAGTTCATTTCTTTCTTTTTTTAAATTGAAGTATAATTAACATACAGTGTACATTAGTTTCAGGTATGCAATGTAATGAGTTAACAATTCTATACATTTCTCTGTGCTCATCAAAATAAGTGTGCTCTTAATTCTCTTTATTTCACCCATCCCCCTACCCAATTCTTCTCTGGCAACAACCAGTTTGTTCTCTGTATTTAAGAGTCTGTTTTTTTGTTTCTCTCTTTTTTCCCTTAATTTCTTTACTACCCAATTCCTTTAGCAGTGTAGGAGAGTGCACATCTTGTTGACCTTAGTGTTGAGCATGGTCCTTAAAAAAAACTATGACAATTTTTAGAGTAATAAACTACTGTGAATTACCTTTTTTGATGTTTATTTGCCATTTGTATTTTGTATTCTGCGACTTCTAAATTTATGTATTTTATCTATTTCTCTAGTGTTGCTGTATTCTAATAAAACTTCAAGAATTTTTTACATCTTCTTCTTAAGTTATTGATTGCCTAGGATTTACTTAAATATACCTTCGTTATATTTGATAACTCTTTTCATTCAGTCAGTCCTACATATATACATTGAACTAATATCCATATGGTGCATCCATAATCAGGTACACTTGTACACTATTTTTCTTCCACTTTGTATTACTATTATAATTATTTGTTTATATTGATTGTAAAGTTCTTAAGATAAATGTTTGTGTTTTGTATTTTTTTAAAATCTCTATAGCATCTGATGGTGACTCTTACACTCTCAATAACTAATGATTGATGTAAATTATAATGAGTCAGCCAGAGAACCTCCTTTTATTTTGTTTAGTTTTGCATAGCAGTTAGATTATTTACTTCCTTATTTTGCTTACTTTTAGCCAACAAGTTTCTGATAAGATTCTGATCACTACGACTTCTGTAAGAGAATGAACTCTACTGCCATCTTCTTTTAGCAAAACATGAGCTTGTTATTTACTGCCTTCTGTTCTGTTTGTTGTTCTGAAGGGTGTGTTCCTCGACAGTGCTGTGGTTCTACTTGCTACGAGCCTGTGCCAAGCCCTGTGTCTCCAGCCTGATGGGAGCTGCACTGGAGTGGGAAGCCAGTCTGAAAAATCCTACTGGAAAGTGCATAAAATCAGCTCTGGTATTTGCATGTTCGAAAGTGTGAAAAACACACGGATGTATCTGAGGATTAGGGACGGCCGGTGTGATGGAACAGTAAGCATCTGCTTGTATTTTTCTCAGCAAATGTTTAAGACATTTGCCAATGATAGATATGAGAATGGCACTTTCTGAGAGTTTCGTTTTTTTAATTTTAACCTATAAACATTTTGGAAATTGGATGTTATATGATGGTCTCCCATGACTTATTAAAAAGTAGGAGGGCAGCCACATGCTTGGTATGATTAGAGAAGGATTCTGACCCTTTAGACATTGCTTCTGGAATGTAATGCACACACAAATCACCTGGGAATTGTATTATAAAGCAGATTCTTTTTTTTCTTTTTTTAAAATTTTTATTTTTTACTTACTTATTCTTTATAATAATTTTTTATTATGTTACGTTAGTCACCATACAGTATATCCTTAGTTTTTGATGTAATGTTCCATAATTCATTATTTGCGTATAACACCCATTGCACCATGCAATATATGCTCTCCTTAATACCCATCACAGGCCTATCCCAATCCCCCAACACCCTCCCCTCTGAAGCCCTCAGTTTGTTTCCCAGAGTCCACAGTCTCTCATAGTTCATTGCCCTTTCTGTTTACCACCCCCTTCATTCTTCCCTTCCTTCTACCGATCTTCCTACTTTTTATGTTCCATAAATGAGTGAGACCATATAATTGTCTTTCTCTGCTTGACTTATTTCACTTAGCAAAATCTCCTCCCGTAGTGTACATGTTGCTGCAAAAGCTGTGTAATCGTTCTTTCTGATGGCTGAGTAATATTCCATTGTATATATGGACCACAGCTTCTTAATCCAGTCATCTGTTGAAGGGCATCTCGGTTCCTTCCACGATTTAGCGATTGTGGACAATGCTGCTATGAACATTGGGGTGCATATGGCCCTTCTCTTCACTACGTCTGTATCTTTGGGGTAAATACCCAGTAG